>NW_017536130.1:74276-80184 GCF_001853355.1 Bactrocera latifrons | reverse complement strand
TTGGAAAATATTGATGCTTTGAACAAACTGRTATTGCCAGACCATCATGTGACCCATTGTGAGTTCGAGCCAATTATAGTTATTCAAGGTATCTCACACAATTTGTCAATACCCCAAATAAGATTTGAAAAAAAACGATTAAAGAAAATTGTTGCCTGTTTTTTCGAAAATCTAGACATGTTGGAATGATTCCACTAGAAAAACGTTAGAAGGAGGAAAAAACTAACAAAAGTTTTACGAAAAGTAGTGCACATAGTTCTAACTATATATATTTTATGTATATTACATATTATCCGTAAATAAGAAGAAACCATGTAATTTAATTACTTGCTTTGAGGTGCTGGTGTGGCAGAATTAAAGCAAAATAAAGAACACCGCCAACATTGCTAACAATCAGATTACACACACACACAAAACTATATGTACACTCAAAAAGTTAAAAAATATAAAAACGAACTCAAAATAACTCGGTATAGTCAATCAGCAGCAAGGAGGGCATRTCGACCGCCATGGCGTATGAGTAATCACATACCTTGCTGCCAAAAGCTATGGACGGCGGACAAAGAAAACAAAGCATAATAAACGAAATAATAATGTATGGCAGGAGAACAACGCAAGCGAGGTAACAAAAGAGAGATTTTTTTTTTAAATTTTTTTTCATAAAAATGAAGCAATATATTAAAAGSAAAGTACAAGTACGAACTCGAGTAAGAGTAAAGTTAAGTCCCGACAAGAAAGTGCAGGTATACATGTATAAAGAAAATAAAATGTAGCAGTCTTCTCAGCTGACCCAGTTTGGTGCTCGCTTCATAACTAATTCACATGTTGCGAAGTTTGTGTGCGCACACACGCGCGAACGTCCGTTGAGGTGTTCGTGTATGTTGGCGTATACGTCGAGGTTCCGCTACAAGTACATCGCAAGGAAATATAAAACGAATAACAAAAGTGTTTTGGCTGCCCTCCTCGCTCACAGCTATGTKTTCGTACAACAACAGTAATTGCGCGGCACGGTGGGCGCTCAACCGAAAACATGCCACAATACAACGTAGCGCAATTAAAATGTTATTTACAACAATATGAACTTTAGTCGTGTTGTCCAAATTTATATAAATCCGTTATGTGGCGTTCTAAGGTAGCTTTGATGAGACAACTATGCGAAAGCTAAAGCTTATTGTAAGGATCACATATAATAATATGTTCTAGCTAAGTTTTTGTTTCAGGAAAAATTTCAAATATCGATTTTTTCAAAGTTTCACACTAAGTGTGCACCTTAATCTCTTTCGAAAGCGCAAACTGAGCATCACTAGTGCCTGAACAAGTATTATATTTAGCAAGCCTTTCATCTCCCCAAAAAATCATAATTTCGGTCATTCACTTGCTGACTGTTTCTACAAACTGCATAATTAAAATAATTATTTATTTCCGCCAACTCAATAGACCGATCCATAACACCGACCCAAGCCATACAAAATGCACGCGCACACCAAGGCAAGAGTGCTTTGAAAAGGATACTTTGCGMAATAAATATTTGAAAGGATAATGCAAATAATTCAATATGTTCACAGACCAACAAATTTATAGTGTATATAGAGAAAATATAATGAATTTATAATTAGCTTTGCACTTGCAGAGACAGGGCCAGTGGAGACGTCAGTTTTAAATTTTAATGAGCCACAGTGAGTACATTAACCTGTGGAATTAYAATGTCGTTCGCAGGTAAACTTGTTTTTATATATGCACACAGACAATGCTACATATTAAAATATCGACCGCCATTACGGTATATCATACAAAGTTTGCAGGTATTTTATAAATAGCAAAGTCTGTGTGCGTGGAACGTGTGTGGTCGTTAAGTGGCATGCGCTGGGTTGATTAAATAATTATAAATATCGATTAAATTTCAATTGGCAAACAAACTGACAAACGCAAATATTATACACCTATGGCGTATATGAAAGTGAGTGGAAGGATAAATTTACAAAAGYGGAATGAGAAAAAGGCACTATGTGTCTCTATAAATAGAGTGGTTTCGGATAGTGTCTACCCAACATATTACACTGAAGTTACTTAATATATCTATAGAACTAGTCACTATTGTCACGCAAAGTTTACATTTCTAGTGAATTCTGTTTCTTGTTGATTTAAAATAAACTACATATACATATGTAGTTGAGTTTAAGTTAGTTGGTTGCTGAATATTTTCCCATGTTCCTTTCTAATTAAGAAGATGCTTATTTGTCGGAATCACCGATTTGCTACTACTGCTACGCATGCAGCTGCCATACAAACTRAATGTTTGGTATCAGGTGTTTGTATAGAAAACTTTTCTAGTAGAAGTGATGACTTCACAAAATTTATCAAGCGTTATTATCCAAAGTAGCCGTACAATATCTGAAGAAATTTTTTTAGATTATATAAGTACTGCATATAGTTGCCATACAAACCGATCCATCCAGACTCAGTCCTTATGTGGAATACTTTTTTGTATGAAGAGATTTCCTCATGAGATTTGGCATGAACTAATGTCTAAAGAAATAATGCAATCTCTGGAAAATTGTTTGGATCGGATCATTATAGCATATAGCTGCCATACAAACTGAATAATCAGAATCACGTCTTTGTATTGAAATGTTTTTTATTTGACGAGATATCCTCACAAACTTTTGCTTGAATTGTTGTCTAAAGAAATGGTATAATCTTAGAAAAAATTGTTTAAATCGTACAGCTATAGCATATAGCTGTCGTACAAGCTGATGGACAAAACATCAATGGAATCCTTGGCATTTGTATTCGGTGCAACCGTACTTAACGCTTTCTTGTTGTTCGTTAGAAATGATTCAAGATTGTCAATTACTATGCTTAATTTTTCTTCATTACCCTAGCTTCGGTTAAACATTTCATGAATTTTAAAGTTTCAGCATTACATTTATATGTCTTTAGAGTGTATAAAGTGAAGAAATTAAACTTTATTTAAAACAAAAGGTATTTTAGAGACCATTTTTTCTTAAAAATATCGTTTATAATACGGAAAAATTCCCTGACAGAACTTATGTCAGCAAAAGAATCAGCAGCTAAATCATTTCTGTTCYTTCGGAAAACTCATAAAATCATTAATTTTGATAGCATGATTAACATATGAGGWATATGAGTTTTATCGGTACACAATCAAATTTTGGGTGAAAATTTGCCACTGGTGGCACTTAGTGGTGTAATGTAAACTATACAACTTGAACTATGTACTACTGTGATCAAATTGAAAGGTGAATTTTGAGCATTTCTTTTCCTTCAAAGTAATCCCCTCCCAGTTCTAACGAAATGTCCAGTCATTATAACATTTGGAAAAATCGTCCGTCGTGATAGCCATCAGAGCCTTCTTCGTTTCAGCTTTTATATCCTCAATTGAGTGAAAACGGTATCCTCGGAATGGTCTTGGGAATTGCTGAAACTGCTGAATAGACAGAAGTTGCACGAAGGTAAGTCAGGCGAATTTTTTAGGCGAAAATTTTCAATTAAATCACAGTAGCACATATATATCGCCAACTAAAATGCAAAATAACGTAATATTACTTTTCATAAGTTTAGGCGAAGGAAACACGATACAATATGTAGAAACCAAACACATTGAAACCAAATGGGAGTTTTGGTTATAAAACGGTTATATTTTGGTTATAATAGAAACCACTCATGCTGAAACCAAATTTGTGGTTTGGTTATTAAATTGTTATATGTTGGTTATATATTGGTTTTTTTCTAAYAACGGAAGCTGAAAATCTTGTGCTGCATCTATGTAATATGTTTTTGGCGGATTGTTAGCAATAAAAACGCAATTTCGATTTTTTKGACGAAACGTTGTTTTGGTGACAACATGTATATTGAAGGAATGAATAAAGCGTTTACTTGAACAATGAAGTCGAATCGAATTATTTGGTATTAATTTCAATTAAAAAGGYTGTAGTCTTTATGCATATGCAGTTCGTTCAGTATTATTTGCYCTAAATCAACTTCGATGTCAGTGGAACTAGTCGCAGACYAGTGTTGAAAAAAATTTTTGCACTRCAACTTAATTGAAAACCAATAGCAGAGCACCCGTTTCAGCAAGCATGATTTCGTGGAGCACTATGTAAAGGGTCAGGGCGGTGCAGCAGTGGTACCTTACTAAACTCAGTTCGAATTGCAATTTGGAAGWGAGCTAATAGAGTTGGAATTGCAAAACACGTACTTAGTTGTAGCTTTAGCCAAAAAATCAATAACTGAACTATTKTCGTATCAAATACATATATGTACATAAATATATTGCGGTACAAACTCATAGCAGTGAGTKCCAATACAAACATACGAGTATGAGCAGGGACGACTCTACACCTTCGAATATCTATGCAGCAGTACTCGTATATTTACGAGTTAGTGTGAATGTGAGTTTGTTTGCGAAATTGGTAAATAACGTTATGACGCAAAGCATTTGCATTTATGTATGTGTGTGCTTMTTTGCTTTCCAATGAAAGAGGAGAAATTATTGCGGCACTATCATCACGTAATCGAAAACACAAATACTACACGCCAGCACACTCACACACAATAACAATATAACTAAGCACAAATATTCAGCAGTAAGTACGTACTCATGGCATGCACTATTTGTAGCGGATTATTCGAGCAGCGGTTTGTGTACATGTTGCTTGAAATGCAATAGTATTGGTATATGAAACAGTCGCACGCGCCACATTACTGAACGATGAATATCTATAGCGCCAATATGACCACTTCAAAGTTAATTTTCTTTGAAATGCAATGCAGTAGGTTTAGTGCTGAGAGCTATTGAGTTGTGGTGGCCACACCGGTGGACACTAGTCCGTGTGCTGGCACATGGGAAATAATTGTGCCGTGTAAGGYAGTAAAGTTGGCGATCCACGTCCACATGCCGCTCGCCCGCCGCGCCACACGCTTGAGTTGCAATAAAAATCGATCGATTTTCGAATAGTTGTGATACCTCCATATATACGTACCTATATAYGTACGAGTAYATGWAYAAATATGTGTGTTGTATTACGGTGYGCTCACTGCAATCGCTAGCGACGACAAGGACAACGAAAGCGAGTGACTGCTAAAGCRATTGCTTCATACTTAACCTAAGCAGGCATTCATGCAATAAATGTGCACATTTGAAATGCGCACGATTSGTAAATGTTGACCAGCWGTATATAAAAGCGGGCCAGGGCAGKCGAGTGCATTTTAAAGGCAGTAATGAAGCACACACCACAGCAGTATGCGCTACGAGTGCTACATGAATATTCCAACAACGCTCAAAATAAATTCATAACTAAATTTTTATATACATAAAAGCAGGCGAGTTATTGTRCATGTGTGGGTGCTTTTGTCATTTTCCTTTTACCAGAAAACGCTTACWCACACATCTGCTGATAATCAATATACTTACTATATATAACTTCCACACGATATTTGTATTCACCATATTTTTCTTTCACTTGCCATGAACATTTATGAGTTTTACGTGCATTTTAAGTTTTATGAATTTATTACAGGTGTATATGAGGACTTGTTTAAAGTCATTTGACCAATTGGGAGAATTAAGGAAGCGAAGAAACGCAGCGCTCCTTTACSACTTATGACTAAAAAAGAAGAGATTTCTCTTTTATGACAAAAAAGTTCCATTTTTTGTTTTAAAGCTCGTTTTTAGTATACTCTTTTGAGTTAATGCTACAGTTGAACATTTAGAAGTCGCTTTTTTTTGATTACCTTTATCTTTTTTTTAAATATTTTTTTATCTATATCTTTATCTTTATGTTTATGTTTATTTTTATGTTTATCTTTATCTTTATCTTTATCTTTATCTTTATCTTTATCTTTATCTTTATCTTTATCTTTATCTTTATCTTTATCTTTATCTTTA
>NW_017536130.1:52618-74171 GCF_001853355.1 Bactrocera latifrons | reverse complement strand
CTTTATCTTTATCTTTATCTTTATCTTTATCTTCAAGTTTAAAGGCGGTAGTTACTTACTTGTATGGGTATCAATTGTGGTCTCTGTTACAAGTATACATGAGTACAAGAAGGTTACTGTTTACATTGTATGCCACCACATTTCCTTTTCTTAATACTTTTGCACCTTTCCGTAAGACAAGTTATAGAGGTTACAATGCTGTATTTGTGTAAACTTCGGTCATGCTTTTGGGTTCTGAATTTTCTTGAAGTGCTTCGCGTGCGAATAATGGTGTGAGTATATACTACACACACACATTTACAAAATGAGAAGGCCAAATTTCATTGATTAATCAAAATGTAAGCCAAAGTTTCCAAATTACCATCTTTATGTTGTTGATTGAGTTATGATATAATACTTAGAGTATTTTTGTAAGAAGAACTTACTACCGATAAAGTTAAATTTTTCTATCAGCACAGAGTTACTGAACAGTGTTTTTTTATATCCCTCAGTACTTATGGAATATTCTACTAAATACCTCAAACCAACTCTTTGCACCAAAATAACCTAAAATTATGTTTCGTCCTCACTTTTTCCTCGCTCACCATTAATAAAATGAGCTTAATTGTGTCGTTGCGTATGCCTCTGATTCTAGTCGTGAAGGTGAAATATCTAATTACGTTCTTTTGTGCTGGCGTTCACTCAAAATTATTTACCCACACACGTGGCAAGTGGCGTTGAATCCCGCACATTATAAAAATAAATTCTTTGAATGCTTTTATCTCTTGGCGCTATTCACGTAGTTGCTGAAGGTCAAAGGTGGACAGCAGTCCAGATAGTGTGAATGTTTAATTAATTGGATGCACATTGCACTGGCTGGCTGTGATGACAATATTAAATTTATGCCAGTGCTGCTGCTGGTTGGCGGAACTAAGAGTTTCTAATGAAAATTTGTTGAAGGTGCAAAGTGCATGTGGGTTGAGTGGACAGCATTATAAAATTTGTTGTAGGTGTTGGACTCATATGTGAATGCGGGTAGGCGAAACATGAATTCATGTGAATAAATTTTTTTAGAAATATGAGATTTTAAAGAAGAAAMTAATAAGTTAATATTCTAATTAAAGAGATTATTGAGAGTGTAATAAAATGCTATTTCTAAATTACACATTTTAGCTTTTTTTCTATACCTGCCTTTAGTGGAGTCGGCGGTAATTGCTGAAAATAAAGTAGAGCTGCCATGAAGGTATTTTTGATGACGTTTCATCTAAATTACATTGAAAGTTCGTCAGACGAAAAGCTTATTTTTCGGGTTTTGATAACATAACTCTGCAAAAATCGCTTATCTCAAAATTCTGTCATTTTTATTTCCTTTGCGAAATATTAATATTTTTGTTTCCATATTTTCTGATTTCCACAAGATCTTGTGTAACCACATTGYATACATTTTAATCCTACAATTTTTACATAAACTTTTATGTAGSTATTTTAACCTGTTCCTGGTTGTTAAGCCCCACTTACGCCACTTCTAGTGTGAGTAAAGCATTATTTGCATACTTATTTACTTAAGCATCTGCATGTGTGCGGATTTAAATACGTACGTAAGCTCACGCACTAGAGTGTGTGTGTTTGCGAGTTTATGTATGTGTCAGTGAACTTAGTTACTTACCCGATCGTCCGACAGATATTGTCTGTACGGCAACGGTGGCCGATAGTGATTTGTCCGTTGGCAGGGCTGCCGGCGGCACTGGCAGCGGGCCAACTGTCGAGGTGGTCGTTAGGTCGCAACATTCACGCTCGGGAAATTCGCTGCACCGTACCAAATGCAGCACACCGAAAAGTGCCACCCAAGTGCTGAGGCAGCAGCAGGTGAGCATTTTCAAGTTTTTTATTTTGAAACGTGTCATCTCACCGCCACCGGGGCTTTATGTTGATTGCAGCGCTGTGGCACAGCTGTCGAAGATGTAGCTGGTGTTTTTGTTGTTGTTGTTGTTKTTGCTGTTGRTGTATCTGCTGCAACTGCGGCAAGTTTCGGCGATATTTTYGTGAGTGAAATAAATATTTAGCGCAGCGTTGTTGCCGTTCTTGCTGCTATCTGGTTATTGCTGTGAATCGTTGTAATTATTTTTGYTGTTGTTGTCGCTTTTACTAAATTTCGATTGGCGGCACTATTTGCGTTTATCAAAGCGTCTCACTGCATGCAATTGGTATTTGTTGTTATTATTGTTTCATTATTGCTTTGCAAGCGAAACGCTTTCACTAATGGATGCAGTTTGGTTTTTCGTTTTTTTGCGTTTCGGTTTTGTTTTCTAAGCACTTTGAGTTTCTAATGAAAGTAGTTTTATAGCTGTAAGTAAATTTCAATGAATCGTATTCATTTTTTTCGATTTGCTGTCGTCTGCTCAATCATTCAAAAGCGTCTCGTTTTAGAGAGCAGATTTATTAATGACCCCGCTGTGCATTAAAATAGGTTTAGATGTTTTTTCTTAATTAAATGGAAATGAAAATGATATTTTCGCTATATAAATGTAAAATAACTGTAAATTAAATCTGGGTGGATTCAAAATAGTGAGAATATGTGAAAGAGATAGAAGTGACGAGGAGTGGAAGCTATWCATTTCACAAATACATATTTTTGCCTTATACGAATTAGATKTTGATCGGTCAGCTTATGCTGWWACATTCTTTTGAAAATGATATTCTAGCCTTGCCTTGACTCGTAATCCTCGTAAYATTTGGTTTCAACAATACAGCGCCAGTTCTCACACAACGCATCATTCATACGGGTGAGCTTTTTCCTGTGCGGATATGTAAAGTCTAAAGTCTAAGGGGACTATCCCGCTTCGATTTAGGTCTTATAGCAAAACAGTGCTAGTATTATTCGCCAGTTACCAGTCGAAATGCGAAGCAATGAGTCATCGAAATTAAACTCAACGGCTGGACCATTAGGGAAGTGGCCGTGGCCACTTGCCTTTGAAAGAGACAATCTTCAAAAATAAAATTTTTGAAGAATGTTTCTCTGAATAATATTAAACATTCCCCATTTAGTTTGAAGTTTCTGTGCTTTTTCTTTAAAAAGTGGGGAACTTAGAGGTGTATCACTGTTTAAATGTGTTTATAAAGCCGTGCTACCTAAAAAAAAAAGTTTTCTATACATAACTTATTTGCTAAAAAAATACCAGAAAATGCCTTTAGATAACACGCCAGTAGGCAAAGCAACAGTGTAGCGACTTCGCCATGGATGATGGTTATTATATGCTTGGGCAGCGCGCCATGACATGGCGTATGAGCAACTTTTATTGCTTGTTTAAACTTACACACAACATCAGCATGCGCACATTGTTGTTGGTGGTAAAAACTTTGCTATTGTGTTTATTKTTATTTTTATTTGGCTTGGCTGTGCACTCTCCTCCCTAACTTTCCGCCCACTATTGTTCTGTCTGTTGTCACCTGACTTTTTATTGCGCTCATTTGCTTGATTGTGGTTCTTGTCGTACAAATAACGGTATTCTGGTAAGTCATACCTTATTTGTTAGCACTARTGTTCGGCTTCTGCTCTATCCATTTGTTTTATGCTCAGCTCTCAGTTTAGTGTTGCCGCTTGTAGTTTGCCACAAATGATAATGTCGCTGATTTGGCTTTTGTGTTGGAGCACAAAGTCCGTTAGCGTGGCCAGTGTTGGCAGAAGTTTGTTTTTGAAAACCACAGCTTCGCAAACTAATATTATAATATTTGTTATTCAAAAAAAAAAAAAAAAACTATATATGTTTATGGATATGTAGGGAGTTTATTTAGTTCGAATGTAATATGTGTGAGTACTCTTTATAAGATCTGTGAAGTAAGTTTTTTCATATAATATAATATAATATTCTTCCGTATACTAAGAGGGTTCTTATAATAAACAAAAAAAGAAAAAATTCTATACAAGGACTTAGTCCTTAGCTGTCAGTTTGTATGTCAGCTATATACTATGGTGGAGTAACATCAACCATTCTGTCAAATGGGTAGCTGGGTGAGGAGAAGAGAAATCAAAATTAAATCAAAAAATTACTCTTCGTACAACTAATATTACTTTCTCCTTTAATATTCATCAACTTCACATAATCAACTCAACCCGACAATTTCTCCAACCACWCGACACTCTATCAAGCCGTCGAACTCTTTTAGCCTTTTGACTGATTGCGATGAATTAGTCAGAATAACATTTGCTCAGATTGCAAATATTTRCCTCATACATACAAATAATTTGCGCTAACCTGCAGAATGAAAAAAGATAGCGAACCAACAAAGGAAATGCAAATATTTGCAGCGCTCACACAAACGCGCGCAGGCGCTCATGCAAGCACAACGGTCTAGTTTGCATATGTAGATAGGCGGTAGTGTGCAGCTTTTCCTCGAAACTGCAGCAGTAAACGTTGCCACAATGGCGCGGAAACAGCGCGAGGTACTTGAGTTGATGGAGGTAGGCAATGAGTGAACGGTTGGAAGGTGTTTAGGAAAGTGCCTAAGTGAGAAAATTACCAAGTGACAGTGCGCAGAAATGGGTAGCTATGTGTAAATAGACAAACGGTAAACACTCAAGTAAGTCATCGGATGAAGTCAATCAATTCAACGGGTTAAAAGCATATAAGGGTAAAGTTCGTAAATATAGAATAATGTGTGGATGCATAAATGTGTCGTTGTCGACCTTCTTGTTGTTTGGTTGAAAGGTTGATATATCAAAAAGAAATCCTTATAAAATGAGAGGGGCGTTGATATATTACATACATGCGAGTATATGTATATATGTATGTAAATATATTTTTTGCTGTTAGAAATGTTATAAAAAAAATTATCGTAGCAGAAGCGTGACCAAAATTTTCGTCTACTTTTGTAAGAGGATTGAATACAATAATACAAATTATAATAAATAAAAACCTTCACTGATAAGGATAAAAAAAAAAAACATAAAATAAAATACCGTGCGGTCTGTGGTCGCGAATAAGAAGCGGAGGAGCGTGGTTGAATATTTAAGGGTTAAAAAATTCAACAGGTGGCAACACTTCTCAAAAGTGTTTTCAATTCAAACAGTTTTACATAATATCTCTCCCTTGATAATTCATAATATCTTTTATATTTCAATGAATTTAAAATTTGAACCAGGTGGCAACTTTTCTAAATAATATTTGCAATTCAGAAGGCTTTAGATAACACACAATTTGGTTATATTAAATTTATTTGCCAATTTTTTTGGAGTTAAACATTTAAAACAGGTGGCAACTCTTATCATTTTTGTCTTTGCAATTTAAACATTTTTAGATAGCACACTATTTGGCTATATTAATTCATTTAATTTAATTTGTTTATGGTTAGAAATTTTAAACAGGTGGCAAATTTTATCAAAAAAATTTGCAATTTAAACAGTTTTAGGTAACACACAAGTAGGCTATATTGAATTTATTGGATACATTTTATGGAGTTGAAAGTTTAAAAGAGGTGGCAGCTCTTATCAAAAATATTTGCAATTAAAACAGTTTTAGATAACATTCCTCCTATAATAATTAGTTGTGTCTGTACTTTTTATCGAATTAAAAATTTTGAGAAGGTGGCAACTCTTATCAAAAATATACGCAATTTAAACAGTTTTAGATAAATTCCCATTCGTAATACGCCACATAATCTTATTCATTTTATTTCATTAAAAGATTTTAATTAAGTGGCAACCCAAAGAAATTTTCAGTTGTAGAATTTTCGATTTTTTAATTTGTTAATCTTATAATATAATTTTAATAATTATCTTTCTTAATCTTATAATTTTTTTCTATTATGCAATTACATGAAATCCATTGACTCTATGTCATTGGACAACACTGTACATACTCATGCAGATTCTGTTAAATACATAAGAATCCTATACTTGGTTAATTCACATACTAGCAGTTGCAGAACTTTGCTGAGTTCAAGTGCGTATCGGTGTTGCATGCTGCCGCCGTCACCGCCACTTTTAGCGCCCAACTGTAAAGGTATTTGTTTGCGCAGCGCTGAAAGCGTCAAAGTAAAGGTGCGAAGGTGCAGCGACGTTGCAATAGACGAGACTGGCGATATGCACATTCAGCATTCGCAATGCAAAAAGCAACGCCACCCACTGTCGCTGCGCTTCGTGGAGGTGTTTGCTGCACAAAGAGGTTGCTACGCCACGCGCCAGCGAGCAGTTAGTCAAGCGCGTGAATGCAAATATGCACACGCTTCACGAAAGTAGCGGCGCAACTCCACTCTAACTGTCGTGCCGGCATGCAAGTGTAGTGTCGTTCACTCGACTACCTCCAACTGTCGTCTGTCTCACTCTGCTGATTGCCGCCAACACGCCGCCGTCAAGCGCGCATTTGTATGCGCTTAACGAGGCAGTGAGCAAAGCAATTATTTTCGCTTTTCGCTTTGAGCTCCTGTCTTTTTGTATTTCTTGCCGGCTTCTTGTTTCTGTTGCTGTTTTTGTTTTATTTGCGTTTCGTTGCGTTGTTATTTCGTCTTTACTTTACGCTTGCCTCTGCGTGGCTCCGCACCTTTGCAGCGTTGCTCGTGCGCGCTACAGCATGCGGCACGTTGCAAATGAAATAAAGTGTTGTCGTGATGCGAGTCCGTTGTGCACGTGCAACAACGCGCGAGTTACAAGCGTCTACAAGCAAATATGTGTTCGCAAGCATATAAATACACACAGACATTTGTGTGTTTAATGTTTTTATGAGGGCATTATACACACATATGGCGCTGCTTTGTTGTAAGCGCAAGTGTGTAAATTTAGTTGCACGAAATTGCGCCCTGCAACACATGTGTGTGCTTCCATGTAGCTTCATTTGTAAAGGTTTATTTTCCTAAGGTAAAAGTGACATGCGACAAAAATTTATTTTCGTTTACTTTTCCATTCCCTTTTTATACCCTGAACAGGGTATATTAAGTTTGTCCCGAAGTTGATAACACCCAGAAGGAAGCGTCGGATACCCTACAAAGTATATATATAAATGATCAGTATGTCGAGCTGAGTCGATTTAGCCATGTCCGTCTGTCTGTTTGCCTGTATATACTATATACGAAATAGTCATTCAGTTTTCAAGATAACGTTTTGAAATTTTGTAGACGTCATTTTCTTCTCAAAATGCTGCTCATTTGTCGGAACGGCCGATATCGAACCACTTTAACATATAGCTGCCATACAAACTGAACGCTCGGAATGAAATGCTTGTATGGAAGACTTCTCATTTGACAAGATATATTCACGAAATTTGGTATATATTATTTTCTAAGGTAACAATGTAATCTATGAAGAAATTGTTCAGATCGGTTAACTATAGCATGTAGCTGCCATACAAACTGAACGCTCGGAATGAAATGCTTGTATGGAAGACTTCTCATTTGACAAGATATATTCACGAAATTTGGTATARATTATTTTCTAAGGCAACAATGAAATCTCCAAAAAAAGTGTTCAGAACGGATTACTAAAGCATATAGTTTCCATACAAACTGAACACATAGTTACTGAAAGAAATGTAAATGTGAAAGGTATATTAGCTTCGGTGCAACCGAATTTAACGGTTTTTCTTGTTCATGTTTCTTTTTATATGTTGTAATTGCATGAAATGTGCGAAAATTATTATCCGCCTTTTTGCGCTGTACGCCACGTCGTATGCGGAACTCTTTGCAGCTATTTCTTTCAGTTTTGAAATAATGGAATTTTGATTCAATGAAACCTCTGTAATGCGTTCACCAATGAGATGTGTCAAGCGGCTTACTGTCAATGAGCGCCATGCTGCCATCTCTTCGCACAAATGTGACATTAACGTGGGTGGAGAGCGTCTCCGCAGTGTTATAGAATTCGAATGAAGATGGGGAAATCGAGTAATTGTATAAAATTTAAGAAAAATATTTTTTGAATTTGAAATTAAAAATATAATGCGAGCTGTTTTATGGATTTTTTAATGCGAATATTTACCATCTAGAATAAATTAAAGAAAATTAAAATAAAGTTTTTAACGCAAAAAACGTTAGTTATTTATATTAAAATAGTGGGTAGTCGAAGAAGTCTTTGATTGGAGAAGGTGAAAAAAAAAAAAAAAAGGATTCGAGGAAGTTGAAAAAAAGTTACAGCTGTTTATAAATGAGTGAAAATAAGGAAGAAATATTAACATTCATCATCAAAAGATTTTGAGTAATTTCAAAAAGGCTGGCCACATGAATTGTCTGGGAAAAATTTAATGGATCAATTTAAAATCTGCGATGCTTCGCTGAAACGAAATGAAAATGCACCATTCCTGAAGCGAATAGTAACAGAAGACGAAAAGTGGATCACATACGGCAATAATGTGCGAAAAAAGATCATGGTTCAAGCATGGTGAAGCTCAAAAATGGTCGCAAAGCCGGGATTGCCGCCTCGAAAGATTATGCTGAGTGTTTGGTGCGATCTTAAAGGAATCATCCATTATGAGCTGCTCCATCATAGACGAACGATTGATTCCACATTTTACTGTCAACAACTGATGAGATTTGAGCAAACAAACGAAAAAAACTGATCAACAGAAAAGCTTCGTCTTCCATCCACATATTTAGGGACTCGTCAAGAGCTGGGAGAGTTTGGCTGGTTAGTTTTGATGCATTCACCATATAGCCCTGACCTTGCACCATTTCGGTCAATGCAGAACTAAAGTAATGCAGTAAGTTGTGAAAATTACTTATCACAGTTTCTCGACGAGAAACCAGAGCACTTTTACACTGATGGAATAATGTCTCTAGCGGAAAGATAATAAAATACGAAAAGACTTTTTCGACTACCCAAAATAATTCATAAGCATAAGCATCTCGTGTATTGGGAGGTTTTGTGATACATATTTTATATATTTGCATTTAATACTTATTTATTGTAATATATTGCCAAGTTGTCTAACTTCACTTTCCGTTATACATACATATATTTAAGTGTTTTTTAATAAACCTGAAAACGCTTTTTGAATAATGTTTGGCCGAAAATTTGCAGCGAATAATAGAAATGTCAAAGTAAAACAACTTTTGGCACCTATAAATCGAATATTTAACACACACATCCGTACATCTTTATAGAACTTCTTGTGCCTCCTTTGCCTGCAACACACCTCTTCAAAGTAAAAGTTTGCTTTCTGCCACGAAACACCCATAATAATGTATGTTCAAGCGTCCATTGCCGACTTGCCACTCGCTATTGCCCATTCGCTCTTGCGCATTTTCTGCTTATGAATGTCCACCACAAAGCCACAAAATGTCTTTGCAGGAACGAATGTGAGAGGAATGTATGGCGCATATATGTACACTATAGCAATTCATAGAAATATGTGTGTAGAGCATAAGGCCAAACTGCCAATGTATTGACAGCAGCAACGCACCTGTAGAAGTGTTTATATACCGCTGCATGTGGGTGTATATGTATAGACATAGCAGCGGGCATGTTCTTCATCATGACCTGTCACTCGCAAATTGTTGCTTTAAATTATTTTCTTGTTATACTAGTTTACACGTTCCATTAGCCCACCTATGGGCTAGTTTGTCTATTTCTCTCTGTACTTTTGCAGCTAACCTGTTAGCAACTGTTATTGATTCTTGATCCAATCAATGGTGACAACAACAATCGCCATAAAAGATATAACATAAGCCGTTATAAATACCGTTGGCGTTAATACAAGTGCGGAAGAAAATATGTTTCAGTTTATGTGTGAGTATCACGAGTAATCGGTACAGGCGGTTTTCATATTAATAAAACAACAAAATACTCGCACTATTATAAGAACAGAAACAACAACGACCAAACAAAATACTCTCTTTATTATCGCTATGCAATGTGACAGTATGACACATGTCTTGCCACAGTTTGAAGCATATGCTGAAAATTGCTTTGTCATATGCTCAAAAATATGTGCCCCGAAAGCTTTACGGATAGGGGTGGATGAGGGTGGAAAAGGCGTGCACATAGATGACAAATCATTACTTTCATTTGTAAACATTCATGTTCTTATATGTTAAGTCATCTGTAAAGTGGATTTGGAAGACGATCGCCATCAAAACATCACGTGGGAGGATGGAAAATGGAAAGCATTGTGAGATCTATACTTCCTTAACTTGAAGGGATTAAAGCCTGGGAAATACCTGCAGGTTTTTGCAAAATTTTTGATATAAAAATGTTACGAAAGAAAGAAATATTAAATATATAACAACCATATTGGTAGTTAATTTTTAATTGCTATATATTATATTTCTTCACAAAAGCATAAATGTAATTAAAATCTTATTCCCATGAGATATATGTTTATAAACTCAACCAAAGGGGCTAAATTTAATATGTATATTGAGTTGATATGGATTTGAAACTACACTGATATGGATTGGAATGTACTCTGTTATAGTAAAAGTCAACTAGATGAAAATACTCATCTTATTTTTGTGGGGATTAAAGCAAATTTTCTATCGTGCGCCTTCTGCAATCTATTTCTGGAGAAAATAATTCGCTTTCACGTCACTGTTGACGGTCGTATTTTTAATGTCGTAGATAATTTCGTTTATCTTGGAACCAGTATTAATCCCTTCAACAATGTCAGCCTCGAGTAGGCAATTGAGAAGTAAAGTCCTCTCTCGACGAAGAAAGATCATCGTCTCGGCTATAACCGCGTAATCATAATCTACGCCAGTAAAGAAGAAGAATAGGCAATTTTGTACAGGAATTCATCCATTTGACGGAAAAACACGTTTTACCACATTTGCTAAGGTAACCGATATATGGGGTGTGAAGCCAGCCGAAAGTCTGAAAATCACTTTGTTAGGAATGTGAAAGCTAAAAGAATTATTGATCCAATTCAACGCTTTCTAAAACAGAAAAAAAATTCTCTTCGAACTACAATAACATATCTAACACATTAACCGATATTCTCGATAAAAGCTCACAATAGGAACTGGAGTCCATATATTCGGCATTTAATGGCTTGAGTAGTTTGCGTCTGATTTTGATGATTTCTGGTCGTAAGATGACACACTTCAAGGTCATAATTCGTTCAAAAGGTTATTCCGACATATTTATGGGTAATACGCGCTATTTTAAAGTTTTCCTTCGTTAAAAGCAAAACCGCTAGAAAAACGTGCCGTGAGATTAATGGTGATTTGGGAGATGGTTCTCTATCACTGCGAACTGCGGAGGAATGGTATTGACGATTCAGAGCGGGTGAAAACGACACCATGGGTAAGTCAGCCGGCGGAAGACCTGTGACCCCAGAAGATGGGAGTTAGTCACCAAACGATTTGAAACCATCTGCAGTAGGCTGGCCCAAAAAGCTTGATGTTTGGATGCGGCATGATTTGACGCAAAAAACCTTCTGGAATCAACGTCTGCAATATGCTGCTGAAACGGAATGAACTTGACCCATTTTTGAAGCGGATGGTGACTGACTATCAATCAAAAACGATCGTGGTCGGTGCCCGGTACATCGTCCCAAACAGTGACCAAGCCGGGATTGACGGCCAGGAAGGTTTTGCTGTGTGTTTGCTGGGATTGGATGGGAATCACTCACTATGAGCTACTCCCATATCGGCATGCACCGTTAGAAGATCGCCAGACGCTTAATTCTACCATCTACTGCGAACAACTTATTTCGAAATGAATTACAAATTGTAATACAAGAATATCAGTGAAATGTTGGGTTTTCTTCAAAGTGGATCAAGATAACTGCAAATTCAAGAATCTTTTATAGTTCACTTGCCTCTTTATCAAATTTTTAACTATTACTGGTCCAAGTCCGTACATATAACATTAATGGGTTATAAGATTTCTTCTTTTGTTGCAATAAGTAAAGTAATTTCATTAGAATTCTTCATATTATCATACCTTCATAGTATTTCAAAAACCAAGTCTTACTTTTCTATTAAGTATCCTTTGGCATCGATAATTTGTAAATAAACAGTTGAAATATTTAACTGACCTAGTTAGGCTATGACTTTGACTTCGCTTTCAACTTTTCCAATGAAATTACTAAGATACTTGCAAAATTTGGCAAAATCATGTAAAAGTAATAACAATAAATTAATTCAGTCGCAAGCCTACCGAACACAAGTTCAAAACTTAGAATAAACTTCGGAAGCAAGCGAGAATGCGCTGGTAGAGGACCTGCGGCCTGAATATCAGCAAACGAACGCCAGCAGTCCAGCCAATAATCCGGACTTTATTGTTTACATTTAAAGCTTAAAAAGCGCTCGAGGACACTCAAACTAATCTGCTGCCGAAATCTCAATTTGAACTTACTTGTGATTTTTTGCCGAAAATATAGTAAATACAAGACTTGCAGCAAAGTCGGCGAACATTTTGATTTCTCACACAATTAACACAAAAACTTCGCAAATCCAATTTGAGTTACTGTACGAGCGATGCCAGCAGCGAAAAGCCGGTGCACGCACTTCGGCTAAAATAATAGAGAAGCTGACAAATTTCGACAACAAACAGACACACGCACAAATTGGGATGAGAAGAGGAAATTGCCACTCGCTTGTGTGTGACCAAGCGGAGTGGAAGTGCTTATTTTTTTTTGTTTTTTGAGCAGGAAAGTATACAAGTAAATATTTGAAAGCAGGTGTGTGGGAGCAAACGAACTTGAGTTGGATCTGTTGCCGCAAAGAAACGGGCTGCCCTGAATAAGTTTATAGAAGCAATGTCACTGAAACTGAAGTTGGTCGTTAATATATTTTCGTCGAGAATATTTTCTGGCTTTTCATGTACATTTCGAGAGATTTCAGTGAGTCTTTTTAGAGTTAAGCTGAGATCTGGAGGTGCATAAATACTCAAAGTACTCTGCTAGTATTGACATAGATGCTTAACCCTAACCCATTTCTGATAGAAACTGTATTGAAAGACGGTATATTTTTTCTCGACCTGATCTGCAATATCTTATGACAGGACTCGATTTTCTCCCTCGTTTACGGAAACTATATACGCATAGTGATCTATATAAAACCGAATGTAACTGCTTGCAGCAGACTAGTCTTAGCTACTATCCATGCCTCATATTTATTCTTAAAAAAAAGTAGTGCTAACATAAGTCTCCCTTACCATATTTAAACAAACACAAAGCCAACTAGGCACCTCGCCTTAGCTCCTCACATTGCCACTTTAACTCCAACTAGCAATAAACTAACATATAATACGATTAATAACTATAAAAATGATGGCTTCCTCTTATTAAGTTTCCCTGCTTTCACTCTGCGCCCAATGAAATATGAATTTGCCACTTAAAGAAACCAAACACAGCACACCACTCACTCCACAAATAGTGGTACGTGCACACCACTTATAGCCAATAAAATCATTTTGTCCGGCACTTTTAATAAACCTAATTCTTGCCCATACAAATGTCATCAATTCAATTTGGCATAACTTTTTACGAGCAATGACCATATAAAAGCCCAAAAGGGAAACTAATAAAACATGAAATGACCATTTGACTGCATGATATTGTCGTTCAATCGGCAGCATTATTGAAAAGTGTCGCAACAGCCGCAGCAACATGACCATTACTCGTCTCTGGCGCCAAGTAGAAGCAAGTCTGCAGCAGACCAGCAGAGCAGCAGACCAGCAGACTGGCTGCCCAGCAGTAAATCATTGGGTTCTTCGAGCGTTTGATTACTTTTACGCTTTCCGACAATATTTCGAGTGCGTAAGTAAACATGCGCCATCGTTAAGTACTTAAGTGCGAGACGGACGGAATGCAAGTAATAAAGGAAGGCATGCAGGAAGGAAGAGCGGAAGGAAAGATGGATGCTTGAAAGCGCAGCTAAATATTGTTTGCCGTGGACAGAGTGAACATATTGAATTTGTCATTTGCTCTGAGTGGTACTTCGCAGCAGCACTGTGTGGCAGACGAACCAACAACTGGTCGAATATTTGTACGTGTGTGTGGATCGATATGTACAGTAAAACTTTTTTTTTTTTTAATTTAGCCGATTGTAATTTAGTTAAGTTAAGAGAGCGCTTTCATCAAGTCAATCTTAAATTTTCGCTAAAAAAAAAATATAGCGTAAAGTGTAGCTCTTTATTATGGGAACGTAAACGAACTCACTTTGCTCAATTATGGTAACTCGTATCAGCAGATGAGTACCTGATTAGTAAAACTTTGTGCAATTCAAAAATGGGACATCAAATTCTTGACTCACATCAATCAGTTTACATACTCACATCTATCAGTTTACATAGAAACGTTACTGGCTGCCTTTTTAAATTTCTATATTTCAATTTAGCTACCCAGCTATGTATTTGGCGCAACTGATATACTATTTATATATAGTTTTTTGATTTGGCAGAAATAATGCTATTTTGCATTCTGATTTGCATTCAAAAGTCCCGCCAGTCCACAAGGACAAATAAGACGTGGTTTTGAAGAGTCATCTTTTCGCAGTGTGAGGTAGCGTTGTCGTTTGGGGAGCATTTATATCATATTCATATATAGATATATATACAGACAGATACATATGGGTTATACATGCACATATCGAAAAGCAGACATTGAGTTTTATACCTAAATCTTTCATGTTTTTTTATGTGTGTGCATACACTTGATTCCTCCCTCACTTTTGAGTTGAACTGACATTTATTAATGATGCCAATGCAGGCAGTAAATGAAAACTATATTTGGACATAAAGGTTAAATGGCCCAGACGTTTATTGCATAATAATCATCAATAATTCTGAAATCAAGTATTGATTTGGCAAAATAATTTATCAAAATCTAAACCTTATTTGGTGAGGGTAAACGAGTGACTTAGCCGTTCTCTTGATTGTATGATCAATTGTAGGAAAATAAATTTTTTAAATTTTTTAAATTTATTTAATTATTTATATTTTTAAGTATATTAAAATCTTCAAAGAATTTATTAAAATTGTTTTTGGTTTTTCCGATTTGGTTTGTCTTTCTTAAACCTAAAAAAAACTCTTGATCTTAAACTTTAATTAGTTTTGTCATTACACTTCATTTAATATTCAGTTGGTGACCGACTGAAACTCTTTTATGTTCAACTTAAGTAATAATTAACGATGAGGGCCCATTCGCAAACAAAACATCTGTTTGGTTTCTCACAACAATTTAATTGGACCAAAAGTAATAGATTATTTTTACGATTGAAAATATTATTGGAGACCATTTTATGCCCTTTGTACTATGTAAAATTCCATAATAAGGAAATTCATGCTTACAATCATATATTTTGTTTGAACAGTAAATGAACAGTATATTAGTTTGTCATGAAGTTAGTAACACCCGGAAGAAAACGTGCGGATTATATAAACTAAAAACCTAAACGATCAGCGTAACAAGTTGAATCAATTTAGCCAGATCCATCTATTAGTTCGGCATGGTTCAAATGGGTTTCTCTTCATCTGCATTGAAACGATTTTATATCACATCAGCTGGTAGACAATAGAGCTCCGACTTCAGGGTTCGGCAGATGTTTGGATAGTGTGTCATTCAATTAAGAAGTCGGGGAGTTATTCATTTTTGATATGTACAAATTATTTAAAGAGTGTGGAGAATGCGTTGATGATGAACCACATTCAGAGCGACCATAAACATCAGAGATCTTACTGGCATCATTGGATTCTCGGAAGGATCAATGAAAACCACATTGAAGGATCGTTTGGGGCTGAGAAAAGTGAAAGCACAATTGGTTCCAAAATCACAAAATTTTTTCACAAAACAGCGTCACTTTAAAGTCTGTGAAGCAATGCTTACAGACCACAAGTATGTCTTAAAACGTATTACTATTCGCGATGAGTTTTGGAACTATACTTACGGCCGCGAAACAGTGGCAGTGGGTATCCAATATAGCTCTTATTTCAGGGTTAGGCAGATTTAACTAAGAAGTCTGTGAGTTTTGTTCAAGTTCAACGGCGTCCAGAGTCTATGTGCCACTGTCGTTTATGAATGAGATTTCACTGTAACCAACCTGTAGTACCTAGTTCGTAGCACCTAAATCTATAACAAAACTCGACGTTATCAAACCTACAGAGGTCCGTAGTATGGAGGAATTGAAGGCTTATAGTTAATTACTGTGTTCCACTGCTGCTTAAAGATTAAAATTGAATATAAACTATAGCGATAACATCTCTTTAGAGTATTGTCTTATTGCCTTATTGCCTCGAAGGAATGAACCCTGTGTATAAATTAAAGCTCCTGAGCTCATTATACATACTTTTCTATACCTAGTATGTTATCTACATCCCACTCTCTTTATGACAACTTGGACAGCAATAGTGAGGCAAACCTTTTAGCACAAATCAGATACAACTCGTTTAAATAACTCACAGAATTATAAAAGCCATTGATAAATTTAAAATTTAGTCAGCGATACAAAAGGCTAGCTCCCAGTTCTTAATAGAATAAGAGATATTCGCATTGCAAAGTCACTTTCTTTGGTCCTCCTCTTGCCTTTGCTATGGAAATTCTTCCTCGTTTTAACGCATTAATGGCCTGCGAGTGCGTTTCAGTCAACTTTACTTGCTTACTTGCCATTATCCATGCATTTTTGTACTCTTCTTAAAGCTGCGCATACAATTTAATGCAAGGAGTATATGTGAAAAGAAATCGAATTAATTTTTAATTAAATTCTACTTAAAAAGTAACCAAAGTGGCAATGTGCTACCTAAAAGCAAGTCGAGTTCACGCATTTCGTGCTACTGCCTTTGCTGTGTTTGTTGGCACGTGAAATATGCCACTTTGTGTGGCATCACTTATTGTAGCTGTTGTTGTTGGCTGGCAAGTGTGTTGTCATTAATTTGCGGCTCAACGCCAACAAAAGCAAAGTTACAAGCATTGAGAGCACGTTAATTAAACACAACTTCCTGAAACCGCACAGAGCAAAGGCAAAAGAGAGCGCGCCGATAGACAAGCGGTCTGAGGCGCGAGAAACCAGTCAGTTAGTGCGTACTCGCATACTAACCGACTTTCAGCGGCACGCAGCCCCGCTGTCTGGGACCGTATTCCATGAAGGATGCGTGATATTGGCTCGCTTTTGAAATTGCAGCCTTGATGGCGAATTAAGCAACGTGCATAAGAATGAGAGAGTGAGCTCCTAGGTTGGTGCGATCCGGTTAATGTGTGTATGAATAATTGTTGTTGATTGCTATGTTGTTAAGACGATGAATGAGTGCTTTTGAAGTGAGAATACCTGAAATCAGTACGTATTTGATGTCTCTGAATTGAAGTTCTTTGGTTTCTGTGACTCACACACACGCATTTTTACTGATTTTTTTTTTTTGAAGTCACTTTGTAGTTTTTCAGTTTTGAGTGTGTTTTATTTTAAAAATTTAATAAATGTTATTATTGCCCAATTTTGGTACATCCAAAAACGCTTTGAAAATAATAAAAACATTTTGTTGAATTATCATCAAAAAAAAATACTCTTCATGGTACTCTAAAATGTGTGTTCCAGCGGGAATTGTAGCTAATCTATTAATATAGGTATATATATATAATCTATTTTCTTAAAAATACACTGGTTTTGCAAAGAAAAAAAAAAAAAAAATTTGCCCCCATTTACTAACATACGACGAACATTGGTATTACAATAGGGGCGCTAACAGAATAGACCGATAGAGACAGCAAACAACATATATTTTCCCGTTATTTTAATATTTCTCTTCAGTAAGGTTAATTAWTTCATCATGGAAAGATATGCGATTAAACAACGAGTCAAAATTATAAAAATTTACTACCGAAATTCCGATTCAGCGGCTTTAACTCTAACAGAGAGCTCATGCCAATTTATGGTTATCATAATCATCCTGTTTGAATCCCCAGGCACAGTACAAAATGTTCCCATGCCAGTGACACAAAGAAGTGCTCGTAGTGTCGATRAYATTGCCACTGCTAGCGCCTYAATAAAGCGAGATCCAAACGAGTCTCTCGTTCTCAAGCGTTGGCCGTCTATGTGACGTAGTTGTGGCGAACCGTCGTATGTTCGTGAATTAGGCTGAGCAACAACTTGAAACAACTTGATCGGGATTTTCACGGAAAAATCTTATTGATCGCTGAGACTAATTTAAAGCTGCATGGCTTCGACAATAAGCAGAATATGCGTTTTTGGTCAAATAGCAAWCCACACTTTATGCGTCACCATTGCATCCTGAAAAAATTACGGTTAGCTGCGGTTTTTGGAACGGTGGCGTCATTGGGACGTCATTGATTAATATGGACTTGGACAATATGTGGTTTCAACAGGACGGCGCCGAAAGACACACAGCGAATGTCACAATCGATTTATTTAAATCCAATTTTGGTGAATGTGTTATCTCACGAAATGGCGAAGTCAATTGGGCGCCTCAGTCGWGCTATTTGATGCCGTTAGACTATTTTCTGAGGGGCTGAGTCAAATCTACGGTCTAAGACAACAAGTCAGCGACAATTGATCGTCATGCCAAAAGAAATCGATTTTCATACATTCATAAAAGCATCAAATGTACTTTCACAGAAACAAGGAATTTGAACGAGAACCCAAGCTTTTTTTGATTTTTGTAGCTCCCTTATTGAAAAACATGTTATATTGTATCTGCCATCGATGGTGGTAGAAAGATCARACCTGCCAGACCTGTCTTCTAAAATAACAAAGAAAGGATTTATTTAATGAAATATTTAAGAAACATGGTTTATTATGCATAATTTTGTGGAGTACGGTAAACTACAATATGTGAATGAGCTAAGAATACTCTAAAAAATATCAAAAAATGCGTATTTTCTTCTATAAACTTTTCAGCAGCTTTGTTAATTCCGTTAYGCCTTTTAAATTATTTTAACTGAAGCACTGTGAGTAGCTTACACAAAGAAGCATACAATAGTGAAGTAAAGAGAATACAGCGGCACAACTAATTCAATATGCATATGGGTTACTTAGGTGCCTCATGTGTGCCCATGTACATTAAACCATGACATCAATATGCGCCTAACCCTGTGGCACAATTACGAACCAGCTTATAAGCTCAAACACGTACGCGCGCGTTGAGCGAGTGTGGAAATTGGAAATTTCGCATTGACACATATGCAAATGCACGTTTCAGCGGCGCTGACGAGGGCCGKGGACGTCGACGGTGACAATGACAACTGTGCGGAGACGCCAGCGTCAGCGCGGGTAATATATGCAGATGAGCAGCAGCGAAAATCAACAAACAGTGTGGGCGCCGCGTACTACAACTTTAATTTGCTTAACGAATATGCCTGAGCGCACACATACACACACACACACACACGCACATGAAGGGAGCATCGGGTTGCCACTCGACAACAACTGTCACTTGATACGAGTAGTTGGCAAAATTGCTTGTGCTGTCGCTAAAGAGCCACTAAATATATTAAAGATTGTTGTAGCAATTTTTGTTGTAGCGCACATGWGCATCTATGTATGTGTGTATTGTTGACGCTGTGGCGGTTGTGAATTTTCGAGTTGCCACTTAGTTGTGAATTTGCATTTGTTGTTGTATACCTTCACACATACACACATACACATAGCTATCGTATTATACGCTGCCACCGCCACAACTCCATCTAACAGCACAATGGCATACATAAACTAATAAATACCAATCCACTCGCGTCCTCAACCGCCTCCTTGMGCTCGTGTAGTAATCTCAATTTAATGCGGCTTACATGAATTTGACGTGCGTTTCAATTAATTAGAAATTAGAAATAATGTTGCAAATGCGCATTGCTGCCAACAAACTGCCAGCATATGGCTGACTAGCTGTAAATGTGTTGCTGCAGTCCTCCAGCATTGGTGTTGTAATTAAAAACCAGCAGTTCACATACACATTTTACAGTCTTAAATATAAATGTGCGCGTTTGCATTARTGTTTGTTTCAAGGTTGCCCTCATTTATTCTTGCTTTGATATGGTTTAGCGCGCAGAAATTAATCAGCATGATTGGAAAAAACGAAAGGCTCGACATATGCTCACATACACTCTACTAATATGTTTATGTGTGCGTATATATGCTCTTATTCTGCYTATGTGTATGTTTAAGTCAGTGCGTGTGCGCTTTGTCAGGCAAATGTCACTTCAAACCGCAATTGCTGGCGCTGATTTCAAATTAGTCAGCTTGCGGTTCATAATTGCACAGTCGGTATATTTTTTTTGCACTTGAAAAATGTTTGAAAATGAGATAAAATCAATTTATGGTAAGAGGAAAAAAATATAAAAGTATAAATCAGTTATTGATATAATTGATGTTCAATATTAACAGATATAACCTTGTCCTTCAACKTTCTATCTTTCCATAGTTATTTTTGGCAAAAATTTCGGTCTTAATTTCATATCCATAGAGTAGTTTGGAGACAGGTTTCAATTTTATRGAATAAAATAWGTTTTTAGTTATTAGTAAAAACAAAGCAGAAACCAAACTAAACGAAATACTATAAACAGTTTACAGCAATCACTGAAAGAGAGAATGTTTCAACAGACACTGCGTTATATTATGATCCACTCTCGGCAGTGAGTCTAGAACTGTCTGAACACAAAACAAAAGTTTTACTCAAACGCAGCAAGGAGGTGGAAGAACAAATAGAGCCCACCATAGGGGAGTGTGAGATTACTTCATAGCCACAGCTGAAGCATCTGGGAGTATTATTAGACTCCAAATCAAATTACAAGGAACACCTTAGATATACCTCGGGCAAAAAAAGAAAACATTTTTATTTCCCCTTAGAACCAATGGAGGCTGCGTGCGTTTCAGCCGGCGATTACACATCTAGATGTGTATAAGAGACAGGTCTAAGACAGTATGCAGCGGCAGTGTGGATACAGGCAATGTATATAAAAGCGTATACTAAATAAATAATTGGAGTGCATAGGCTTTCAGCTATATCAACCAATGCTACTGAATTGTTAGACAGTGTGCCGCCCTATGACAACCATGGAGATGAACTCGAGAGATTATATCAACTATCGGTGTCTAAAACAGTAGCGGCAAAGACAGAGGAGGGGAACAAGAACAAATGTGACAGTAGCCTAAACACCTAAAGCTGGGGGAAAAAAAAATAATAATAAAAACATTGGAAATTGGAAATTGCTACAAATTCTAAATATCAAGAAACCAAATCGGAGGCTAAGTTGAAAAAAGGTGTTTTTGTTTCGTTGAACCAGATATTTGATGGCTGATTGACATTTCATCGCAATCACGACGAATACTTAAAGAAGAGGGTGGTTTGAATTTAAAGTGCTCATAGAGGGACATTTGGGCTATAATAAAACCTTAATTACAAACGTGGTCAAATGAATGTCCCGGTGGTCTAGAACCCTCAAATTAAAGGTGTTATCTGGATGTTTTTTAAGGTTTAAAAGAAGAGCAATCAATTTAAAAATATTACAGTTTATTTATACACTTATGAAAAGTACAAACATATTTTTTTGTTAAATAAAAAAAAAATGTTTTACAATATTAAAAATGGCGTAAAAAAATATATCTTAAAAGATGACTCCCGGTGCTGTTGTTTATTTTTACTTAAAAGCTAAATAAATTATTAATCAGCAGGAGTGCAGCTATCGCTGGAACCACAACCAACAAAAAA
>NW_017536130.1:16445-52508 GCF_001853355.1 Bactrocera latifrons | reverse complement strand
AAATTAAACAAATTTCGCGCTTTTGAAGTTCAGATTCTGAAAACAGCTATTTTTAGAGCAGTTTTAGATCGAAAAAAATCGAAGTTCTTAAAATTAAAATTTGATCGTAGTTTCAGCGATAGGTAGATATTRATTTTATAAACACCATATTAAAATTTCAAGTAATTCGGATAGATAGTTTTTTTTTATCAACGCCACGCCGAAGAAAGTAGTTTTGAAATAAATGGGTTTAAAGTTTAGAGTGTCCATATGCCCCTCACCCGCGCGCCACCTGCTAAGACGGCTTTAGAACCATTAAAACAAAATCGATTTTTTGAAAATTCTTGACCACTTAAAAGATTTTCACGCTGTGAGTGAGAGCATGTTGAATGAATTAACCTAGATATTAAGTATATGAAAAAATATACTATATATTATATATATATATAATATTATACTATATATATATATCTACCGTTGGATTCTTCAGAGAAACGTTTCCTACAAGGTCCACTGGAAAAGCTAATGTGTTTAATGCTGTATAAAGAATGAATTTTAGGTAAAAAAAAATACGTTTTGCCCCGCAATAATAAATAAACGTTTTTTTTAGTCTTTTAAAGTGTATTTTATTTTGAGACGACAAGTTGTTTAATGTTGATAAAACGTGACAGAAACAGTTTATGAAAGTTCAAGTCTAGTAATCTCGAAATTGTTTCTAGAATCCTTAGAAATATAAACTTTTTCGATTTTAAAACCATTTGCGGTAACATGAAAATTAGGAAACTTTCGCTTACTATGAATGAAATGGATTGGGAATGTGAAAATTAGATTTTCTGCGTTGTTGTGGTGAGATAAATACATGCAGTTAGCGCTTCAGTTCTAACGTTCGAATTGTTGGTCAGCATCTGGATGCTTCTGCAGATTTCCCCTGTTGCACTTGTATATATTACAGCTAAAATACAAGTATTATATGTGCCAAATATATATGCAAATATGAATAAATGCGGATACAACCCACAAAACGCAAACACAAATACACGCTTGCTTACTTTCGCTTAMACGAGTGCTGCGCTGGCAATGGGGCAGATTAGGATTCATATGTAGCACAATTGGACTTGGAGATTTTTAGGTAAACACYCACATGACAACAAATATGCAAAAGCGACGGAAAAAAGTGCTTATATGCAGTGCAATGCATATCTAATATAAGCAACTGCTGCATACACCCACACAYACACACGAAGTTATGTATAAATATGCATTTGTGCAACTAGGTGTGCATTCATGCATTGTAAGCAATTTATTTGCATTTAGCTTCACTGATTTGTATGTGTGGACATGTGAAAAGCTCCGCTATATATTTATATATATATATGTATAAGCTTAGAATTAAGTTATACATTCAAATATACGTGAGTATATGAATCTTATGTTCCACATGTTGTTGTTTTTTGTGTTGTTCGAGCGAAATTCTGTCGAAATTCTTATCTGCGTACACTCACATGCATATTGTCACACACATACTTGTACACGCCTGTAATGCTCGAGTCTCTCGACATGCCACAATGCAACCGCACCAAGTGTCCCTGCGGCATTCGGCCCCCGCTCAACTAAATACTGTCTAAATATATATTAAAGTCATGTACAAATGCTTCAAGTAGAAGAAATGTATAGACATCGGCTTAACTTAAATACTCTGCCATATAGCGCAGTGCAGAAGCTTGACTTTGGCAGTTGTGTGCCTGTGTGTGCAATTGGTATTCTTTCTGTCATTGTATTTGCTTGGAATTTGTGTACGTCAATGCATTTGAAGCTCTTTAACTGTTATTGACTTGTCTCGGATTTTGCTATTATTATTCTTCCTGCATGTATATTTTAATGYTTTGTCTGTTGCAGGTGAATTCGCATGCTACTTGCATGCATAAGACTATCTAAATAAAAACTTATTTGCTGTGTGTGTTTGTATAGTAGCGCGAGGTAGCATTAAAACGCTGGCGGCATGACATGCTATTTAAGGAGAACTGGATACTAGCGTTACTACTATTAATCCTGGATATCTACTAAAACTGTTGTACCTATTAATCGCTTAAGTYTTCCGTAATACTTACTGCTTACAGTTTCTATAAGAACTTTCTCTAACAATGSATTCTAAGTTGCGCCTCTCAACGTCTTCCTAAACCGATTATCGTGTCTAAGATAAATACTTCAAAGCATTAATTGAAGGAAAATAATGAACTGCCGAAGACAGCTGAGAGCACGATAGCAGAGTGCTGAAATCAACTCATACACATGGCTTAATATGTGCACATGTAGAATCATAGAACTATATATTATATTTATATCCTGCGCCGGATATTCCAAGTTTGTCACCAAGTTTGAACATCCAACATTGAAGACCTCGTCTAGTTTTATATATGTGAACTAGTCCCTCAGTTTCGGAGGCAACAATTTGAAACTCTGTACACGTCCTTTTCTACCCAAGATACTGCTTAGTTGCCTGCACTGCCGTTATTGAACCACTATAGCATATAGTTGTCATACAAACAGAACAATATAGGTAAAGTGCATGTATGGAAAAATTTTTTATTTGATAAGTTATCGTCAAGAAATTTGGTACACATTTTTGCGTGAGACAATGGCATAATTTCTGAAGAAATTGTTCAGATCGGACTACTATAGCATATAGTTGCCATACAAACTGGCCGTTTAAAGTCAAGATAAAGTTTTTTATAATATGTAATTTTTCTATATTAGTAATCTTAATTCAATCTGAAGGTAGTTAATAATAAATAGCATGGTTAAACAGAACCAACAAAACCTTTTCCTTTAAATACAAACCGTTGGCCGTTTACGCATTCAATAGGGGTTATAAATACATTTTGCATATTTTTGCTGTAAGTAAAGCACCTGTGAGATGTTTACAGTTTTAGTGCAGCCGAAGTTAACAGTTTTACTTGTTTGTATGCCTCTTTTGCACAAAATATATTTTAATCATTCATTTAAAAATTTCTATGTATTTGAACTCAATAGTTACTCATACGCCGTGGTGCCCATATGTTTGAAACGAAATCTGTGTCTCAGTTAATTGAAAGAACAGAAAAGTTATTTTAAAAATAGCTATGCTTAGACATTAAGAAGTGAATATAAGAAGGGAAATAAATAAAATATAATACTTTTGATAGTTTTTTTAGTTCTCAGATAATTTTTGTTTCATTCACGTAAAAGTCTCTCACAGATATGAATAGTTAGGCTTACTTTTGAATTAACTATTAACTAAATTTTGTTCATCATATCAGCCATATATGTATATAAATCATAAGTATCTATATATAAAATTTATATATACACATATATCTATCACGCTCCTAAACATCTGAATAGGCTGCGTCAATATTCATGCATTAAAGCAAACTTTGCTTTTTCGGTTTTACCACAGACACCGGCAGTTGCATACCYACTAACCACAACATAGTATGCTCTTTGTTTTGTGTGCTTGTTAGCAGCACTTTCCATTAAGCATTTTATAAAAGTTAGGATTTAAATAATTCACACGCCATTCCTATTTCCACCACCAGCAAGGAATTTTGCAACCACTATGGGAAATAACTTAAAGTTTTCTTGCAGAATGCTAACTAAACATATACACACAAACAGCTGCCTGTCTGTTTGGGAAATTGCAGAGAGCTTAACGACTCAATAATAATCCTTAGTGTGCAAGTCAAGGTCAGCTTATTCCACTTATTATTTTACATTGCTCATTTATCGAGCGGCGGCAGACAAAAATATGAAATTCACTAGAAAAATGGCAAGCACAATGATACCCGTTCAGTTTTTGTTGTTACGCAAATAAAATATTTTGTTAGCTTTTAAGTGAACAATGGTATAGCGGTAATGAAATCAGTCGGAATGAATTGAGTGAATGTGAGTAATAAAATGATATTTATAAGCGCTTTAGAATGAATTGATATTTCGGTTATCTTATGCTATAAATATACACAGAGAAATATTTTTAGTTTGTGATTTATTGCTTTTGAAAATAATATTTGGATATAATTAAAGTTAAAAAAATTGAAAGTTTTAGGGTATATACTAAAACTTCTTCTATATTCTATAAGTTATAAAAATATTAATTTAGAGGAGAGCTTTGCTTAAACTGGAATCTTAGAGAATATCGATCGGTTATAGTTCAACATACTAACATATTCATGGTTAACTACTGCTAGAATCTGTGGAAAAAAATATTATCAGGAAATGTCCGTATATATAAGTAAATACTTATGAAATAGAGAAAATACTTTTTATGTTAGATTTTGTATGCTAACAGTTATGCTCTCTCTCTATCCTTATCTAATGGTGACGTAGCTCGTATTCTAATGCGCACTCATTAATATTTTATACGTACGCATACATTTGCATAAATAAAACCAGTAAGAAAAGTTTTGGTTGCTTAGTCGTGGCAGTTAGCAAAAAGTGATTGTAGGAAAGTCTTAAACCATTAGTGTGCTATTGAATAAGTAGGTTCCTTTCTCGGCTAGATCATAGCAAAAGGCTAGTGAAGTCGCATACCAGCAGTAAGAGAAATCTCTATTCTAAATAAATATAAAAATTAATATAAATTTCTAGTATTCGAAATCAAGTAGATTTTATTAAACTTTCTTCAATATTATTACATTAAATAGGAGGTTRAAGGTATCCGAAAGTGACTAAAATTTTCCAAAAAAAATTCAAATTTGAGTAATTGTGAATCTCTGCGTTTTCCTGCAGGGCTTAAACAGCATAAATGCACTAACACAAGCATACACACGTCAAATCAGCTACAACATCACTTGTGTGATATAGGTTTGAGTCATAAATATTTATTGGATTATTTCCAATGTTCAACGTGAATTCACATATGATTGCTCTACGAGTTTTTGTGTAGTGGTGTGTGTGTATACAGCTCACTACAAATACATCCGTATTGCTTTCTAGATGGATGGATTGATAGCTGGTTGACTAAATGATTGCTTGAATGAATGAGATAGTGAGACAAAAGGCCGGCCGCGGTGCGGAAACTTGTGGTTTCGCAGCACATCGTGGCGCGGCAGGTAAAGCGAATGGTTGATTCAATACTATATTGTATGTGTATAATAACTGTAGCCAAATATAGAAATGGCTAAACGTTCGATCGTCGACTGATATGCTGTTACGTACGGTTTATGTGACCTTTGCATGTTGYGGCATCATATTTCGCAAAGGGCAATAACAAACTTGAACAAAGGACAGCAAAATCAAATCAGTGTAATGGATTGATATGCATATGCTGAGCGATATGAAATCGAAAATCGTAAATGTCAGATAAAAGAGTTTAACTTAATCGAATTGTCGGCCGTTGTGTGCCGTGCAGGAGATTTGGTTTATGATTGACAAGTGGAAAGGGCGGAAAGGGTTGTTGTTATRTATACGAGAGCTTTGCCGTTGAAGTTTACAGCGTTTAGAGTGTAATTAAATTTAATGAATCATTTTGGTCATAAATTCATACTTTTTTATGCCTTTTAATTACGATTCGAAATTACGGTGTTTTATTAAAATTTACTTTGGGTGCTTATGAACAATTAAATTTAAATTGATTATTTTTTGCTTATAACCGTTAATAATTAATTTTTAAACGCTAATATTAGTAAGCAAGCTCAAACTCTGAATGACCTATTTTTATTTTTTTTATTTTTATATCTATATATATATTTTTTTTAATGATAATCAAAATCGCTACAAAAGCTCGTAAAATTACCACAAATTAATTTGGAAATTAATTTACTGAAGTTGAGTGGTAAACACAAGAAGGCTTATGCCACTATGAAACTGTTCATAAATATTAATATGGTTGCCAACAACATTTTTATACGAAAGCAACATGTTGCAYGTTGTTATATGTAATGTTATAGTGTTCACGATTATTTGTAAATAATAAATATGTGCTGTGTGGCTTTTGATCACAGAAACATGGATTTATGAATATGAGGTCAAAGCTATGCAACAATCCAGCAAATAGCTCTTCAAAGTGATCCCAAACCGAAAAATGAAATATCGTTGAAAGCAACGAAAACCATTCCAGGCGAGGATATAACAAGTATACAAAAAAATTGGACTGAGTATTTTATTGGCTCTGAAGCCTATATTAAAGGCGTTAATAAAGCTTTCTATTAAAATATGTGAAATGAAAGTGCTGGAAATTTCGRTGTGAAAGATTTTCATTACATATWTAARAGGAAAATAAACTGAAGTTTGTTTAGAARTACGAAAAGACTTTTTCGACTACCAAAATTTGCTATATATACCTTTCACCTTCACTAATCTACATTTATAATTATAAAGCATTGACTTGAAAGTATATGAWCATATTAATTAGGATGATTTCATACTAAAAATATGTCTTAGCAAGACATTAATATACKTTATATCAGATATTTGGCATAGCAAGGTAATTTATACTCTTTCGACATTAAAAAATACTTTTATAAATTTTTGCATGTTTGGTCATAATTATATTTTCGRTTCCATAAATACATCTCGTACTTAGTTTGAGTTAAAAAATGTTTCTTAAACATTAATTTGAAATCTTGTTCATTTTTATTTCTAATGGAAAATTAATAAATAATCGATTACATTTACACTTTCCCCTCGCTACGGACTYTGTACCTATCAGTATCGCTTATCCATGACTCGCACCCATCCTGCAGTGTTTCCACAATGCGAAGCATACATTTAGGCGCTAATTATAATTATGCAACAATTACGAAACTTTCGCATTTAACCCATCCGGCCTTTAGTAGCGCTCACTCAGCATGCCMATCACTAATTTTTATAAAACATTAATTTGTGGAACAATTAAAAACATAACAGTATTTGCCGCATGCTACGCTCGTGTCCGCATATGTYCGAGTGCATATGTACGTGTGAGCATGTGAGCACCCTGTCATATGCTCAAATGGCATATACCATATATTATTGSCGCTTTGTAGCTTGTTAAGTATTATTAAAAATGCATTGCGAACGCTTGAATTGCGAAAGCACCGCAAGCCATAAATATTAGCATATTTTAATTACAGTGTCAATGGTTGTGTTTAATATGTTAATATGGCAATCTCTGCCCGCGTTACGACTTTGTACTCTCATATGTTGTGCGCATGCAASTGCTTCCCATATTTAATTCGATTATAATATGCAATCTGATAATTTGAATTCAAAAAGTTAGCATTTGCACACCGTACACAAGTGGTGTGTGTATGTGTGCGCTTGTTAGTGATTGCTTAATTTTGTTGGTTGTGTKTGCGAGTTTTGATTTGAATATTGAACTTCAATTATTCATAATAATTCTAGTGGGAATTGCTTTGAGTGGCACATTCGGCTTTTGTGGTTTTATAAAATACGTAATTTGTTCATTACTTTTATGTGCTGAAATATTTTGTTTAGTGCGTTTTAATAGTACTCAATGAAAAGGTGAATTATTTTTGTAAAAATCGTACGAAAATTCTACGAGTAAAGTCTTAGTTTGGGTGTAGGAGAACATTTTATACTTTTGCGATTCGTTAAAATTGAAGTCGGGACAATAATTTTTGGTGATGGTCCAAACTTTGTTTTAAACAAACAAAGCTTAACTTCAGCTACATGGAAGCTGTAATACCGTTCAAGGGTGCAATTTTTATACCATGAAGACCGATTTTATTGGCAGCCTTATGTGGTTGGGTCTGAGCAATTTATTTAAACATTGTAGCGATGTCTGGGATAATAAATCTATGTCGAATGTCGTGATTGTCGTGATCAYACCGTGTCAAATATAAATATTGCAGATATAACTGAAGTTGGCCGATTTCAGTGGTTCCCGCTATTCAGCAACCGATGTGATTTATTTTATTAGGAAGAAACTCACTCAGACTTTCTCACTTTGGGTATGGAGACATCTTATTATCAATAATTTATTATCTCTGAATTTCAATAATAATTATCTSTGAGAACTTTCGAAACATTTGGTAAAGACAGCCAGAGGTACTGTGATTAATGTATTGTTTATCTGGTGACTTCAAAAATCATGGTCGATACTTCGCATACCTTAGGAAGTCAGTATATCCTGGAGGCACTATTTRCTCAAAGTTCTATTTCAAATCAAGTTCGGTGGTGCTTGGCTAATATACTGCAAAATAGAATTATGGCACATGGAAAGTATGTGTAGTTGTAAAATGGGTGAAATTTTCGCAGTAAAAAATCTAGTTGTTTTTGCCATTTGTGATTTTAATTAAAAGTAGGCAACAAGCTCTATGATAAATTTGAATCGAATTTGGCGTGGTCATCCTCTACATACCGAAGGATATGAYTGCAACAAATTTGTTTTATTATGGTGATTTGCTAGATATGTACTTTTGGCCGCTGACCTTTAATATTCCGTTCTTTAAAGCTATTTGAATGTAGATTTTATGAAAAGGAAGTTTGTTATGACGTAATTTAACGTATTTCCATTATGTAGCCTTATTTAAAAATCTATTATTCAGCTTAGTAGAATTGGCATTTGATGTTGCCTACATTTGTGCGTAATTTATCAAAGACGCAGTCCAGCGCCTTTAAAACTTTGAAATAACAAAGTTGATACTTATAGTGTCTTTTTCCTATTGTACGAGTATACAATTTGAATCGTTCGAAGTAATGAAAATGTCTGCCGTTTAAGCAGGTGTTGCTGAAGACCGTAGTTTGTCAATTTCGAGACATTTTCAAGAGGTTAGGACTSTCTCAAACAACAATTTTGGCTTACATCCGTATACTTACGGACCACCGTAAGCGTAGTGAATTTKCCTTGGCACAACTTGAAAACGATAACGATTTTTGTCTTCAATCATCTYCTCCGACGAGGTTCRCTTTCATCTGAGTGTAAATAAYCAAAACTGTCGATTCTGGTACCAAGAAAATTATTTATGAAAAACCATTACATTCACCTAAATTGACAGTTTGGTGTGGTTTTGGTCTGATGGAATCATCGCTCCGTACTTCTTTCGAAATGATAGTAACGGTATCACTAGTCAAAGGAGATCAGTATAGTTCAATGACAACCAACGTTTATTGGCCGCAATTGGAGGAAGTTGACGCCAATAAGACTGTGCTACGTGCCACACAGCGCGTACAACGACCGAATTATTGCGAGAAATGTTTGGAATCGAATATTTTAAGAAATTATGATATTAAATGTTTCCCAAGCAGTGGTGATTTAACAGCAATATACTGATCTTTGTGGATTTATTTGAAGTCATTGGTCTTTAGCAATAAACAAAACTCTCTTTAAGCTTTAGGAATCAATATTGAATGTGACATTCTTGGCATACAGCTTGATATACTGGAACAAGCACTCAAAAATAGTTAGCTACAACACTGGGTAATAGCTTGACACATGTGTTGGGTTTTGCTTCGTAAAGTGCTTTGATCGGATAGTTTGTTATAATGTGGAAGAAGGTATAACTTTTCTTCCTCCACTTGTCAATTAATTTCTAACAAACTATAAGTGATTTTCTAAATTACTGTGAGTTTTCGTTGACAAATGAGTTAATGTGTTCTACATTTAAATGTCAAATCCGACAATAACTTTCCGGCGGAAGCGAAACTATTTCACTAAACTTTAGGACTATCATATAAATGTTGCAAAAACTCTATTAATACAAACCCTTTACTGCTATCTTTGTGTTGAGAAATTTCGTATTGGAATCCAAAAATAGTAATAAAATACATACGTGTGTCTGCTCTGTATTYGGGAATTAAAAATGGACAGGAAAAGGCTTAAAAATTATCCTTGCCTGGTTAGTCAAGCATAAAAAGGCACACACCTGATTGCAAATAATTTATTTAATATTTAATGAGGGAAAATTGCGCACAAACGAAAAGAGAATTTTTGTGTTTTCAACAGTTCTCTTTCGCTGACTTTTCAATGTAAAAAGTTATAKACATGACGGGTTAACTGGAAGCGAAATTACATAGGAACACGGACAATTATGTATTATGTAAGAGGGAAGGTAAGCATTTTTTTGTCTAGAGTAAATACATTATTTTTATTACACAGCTAGTAGCTAGAAGGACATGTGAAAATCCATGAATATATACCTTAAAGCGTGAATCTCATCACATGCTTTGTGACACACTTACATACTTAGCTGGATTTTAAAAAAGCTGGCAGCATAGTGCGTCTGCCAATAGCTCTRCCAGCGAAATATCTAATCATATGTATGTAGATATATGTATATGTATAACATGTTGTAAGTAAGTGAAACGTAACTGTTGTCTACGTGGCAGCATAAAGGGTTTGTGCCACAAATTCAATTTTCATATGCAGACACGGCGAACAAGCGAAATGACAGCGCAAATAGGATAAATGCCGCATGGCGATGGGGTCGCAATAACAAAGAACACGTAATGTTTACGGAAAACAAAGCGCGTCATAGAAAGAAAGTGAAAAACGCGAAAACGTGCAAAAATGTAAACGCACACACACATGCATACAGCATGARGGCTTCTGCAGCGGATGAGAGCAGGTGGCGCTGTGTTGATATATACAAAAATAGAATAACAGTGAATCATGTGTGGCACAGTGTTGATATATACAAAAATAGAATAACAGTGAATCATGTGTGGCACACCTGCTGCGTTTTTGAGGAACTCGCTCCCACACACACTTAGCACACATACGTAAAACTGTAGTATCAGCATTGCTCTGCTGGCTTTCCGCTTGACATTTGTCATTTAGCTTGTTTATCTTGTTTGCGCGCTTTTCAGCATGATTGTTTATTTACTTGGTTATATTTCCATTTTCTGTGTTTCTCCCTTTCGTGTAGCTTATTATTTTTCTTAACAAAATGTTTGCATTCATTTTTTCCTGCCTGTTAACAATCATACCTTTTTTATTTTCTGCGGTCTTTTTGTGCAGCGCTTTTCTACTCAGTCTCAGCATTACAAGCCTTTACTGCGTGTCGGCAATTTGCAGATGTGCTCTTGTTGAGTGAATTGGAAATTTTGTAATGTTGCCATTTGCCGATTTGCCAAATTTTGTGTAATCGCTTGTAATACATAAGCAGCTTAGGAGCTAGTCAGGAGTTGGAGGCACATATGTGTAAGATAAGCTCGGTTACAATTTACGATAAATACGCAACGAGTTTACTATWTTGTTGGCCGGAAATGAAATTGCCGCTGACAAGTGATTCTCGTTTGCTGATATCCAGCATTTCATATTGGTATTATGGAAATTTCAATTTACTTAAACCTCTCCTAATGTTTGGGATATACGAATGATTTTTAGGTGTAGGAAAGTGTAAGTATTGTAGAGCAGAGCAACAGCTAGTGTTATTTTTCCGTGGGAGTAGTTGATTGACTGATGGTGTATGGAAGTGCGTAAAAATATAACTGTTTTATTATACCAGATTCCACAAAAAAACATAAAAACAGGAATTGTTTTATTTKTGGAAAAAAGAAAGACAAGTAAAGAAGTGCGAGCGTAAAATTTCAAAACGATATTTCAAAAACAGAGCAACTAGTTTGTGTATATACAGACAGACGGACATGGTTAACCCATTTAGCTCGTCATTCTCAACTCTTATGTATGTATATACCGATACCTAAAACGCCAAATAACGTAACATCACTTTTCTTAAGTTTACAGTCGAGAGGAAAACGATATAATAGAAGCCATTCAAATTGAAACAAAATTTGAGTTTTGGTTATGAAATGGTTATATATTGGTTATATATAGGTTAAATATAGTCATTCATATAACCTATATAATATGAATGACGGAAGCTGAAAATTTTATGCAACAAATATGCAATATGTAGGTGAATCTTAAGCAATAAATGTTTTGCATTTTAAGTGACGATATTGTACTATATTTATAAAGTATCGATATGGACCATATGTTACAAAAGTCGTGGCCAACTTAATATTCTCTTTTCAGGGTGTATAAACAAGAGGAATGACATTCATTAATCCTATTTGAAAAATTAAAAATCAAATAGGAAATGAGATTGAGGTAAAATTSAATTGAATAATTGATACTCGGATTACATTATACAATATATATATTAAAGTTAACTTGAGTAAAAGTGAATGCACTAGATATTGATTCATTTAGAAATGAAATATTATTACTTTTAACTTGCTCCGATTAGCGAGTCCTAGTAAATTAATAAGTTTTTCAAGTGAGAAGATTGCACTTTGAATCTCATCGCTAATTGCGTGAAGAGTAATATCATTCCTGAATGGCCTCATAACTTGTAGAAATGAAGTTAGAAGCTACTGCTCTTATATCCCTGAACTTTTAAATTTTTGAACAAAATTTACAAAAAAGCATTTAGCATCCAGAGGCATTGCGGTATTAAAAGCCGTTTGCTTGAAGAGTATAATAAAATAATAATGAGTTTTGCACTAACGACTCAGGATCTTGAGTGAGCTTCATCCCGGATTAAAGAGAAAAATATCATAATTTGAAGCAAATCCGAAATATTCAATCTAAGAAAACATCAACGAGCATTATTTTTATATACAAAAAACTTTTGTTGGATATCTTCAGACCTAAAATGGGCAGTTGTTAGTATTTTTATCATTTCGATGACATCCTGCTAATTTGTTAGGTACGTTATGCAACTATTTTTATACACTCGAGTTCCCATTAATTCCAAAGTCGCAGAAAAATGCTACTAGAAAGCTTTAGTAAAGTGATTTTTTTCGTCAAACTGCAGCTATACTATACTATACTATATAAATACGTCACGAAAAGTAGTCGAGAACGGTATTACGTTAGCAGAATAAAATCAATAAATAGCAAAATACTATACGTTCAACTACCGCAGCGAATTGCGAAGCAGAAAGCACGAGCAAGGAGCGACCATCAGCACAGCGGCATTTTAACTTGATTTGCTGGCAAGCAATTGCATAATTTATGGGCGCAACTAACGAGCTATTGCGCTCGCTCTATTGTTGAGCACTCRTACATATGGTAYTTATATAATATATTWATATGTCTAGAAAGTACACACTAATGCCCGACTTTGAGTGAACTTTTAGAAGTTGTTATAAAGGAGTTTGCAAGAAACCGACTAATCAATAGCGATTTTAGACAAATAGTGCTTTGCTGGCATAAGTAAATTCTGCGAAATTAACTAATATCATAAACTAGCGACCATTTGCGTATTGTCTAACATTAAGTGATTACAAGAAATATACGTAATAATAAGAAAAAGTTTAGAAAAATAATAATCAAAATTAGTTTTAGCGCCCCTCACACATATTATATAYGTGTGTATCCTTAAAAATGGATATTGATTTTATTTATAATATTTTTTCCATAAAATTTCTATTCAAACCGAACTCACATTATCTACTTTTAAACTTGTACTTCCTTTCAACAGTTAACCATTCGGTTCCACCGTATCGCTATCGTTTGTTTAAGCCCAAAAATAGTCTCTTGTTTTAACTAAGAACGCGCCACTATAAGACACGAAGATATAAATAACTGCAGTGCGCGACCGCAAAAGCGACGATATAYGTCTCAAAACGAGTTAGCTTCATTTATCAATGCCACATCATACACGCACGCTCACATTGTTGCCTGCATATGTGAGAGTATTTCAACACAACGATAAGAATATCAACGAAAGTAAGGAAAGGTAAGTTAAAGGTGCTATTCTTAGTATCAGACGTTTATGTATTTCGTTATATGTCTGTGTACATGTGTATAAAAAATATTATCGATTGCGGCTTAGGCTGTATTTAGTGAAATTGTTGCTATTTTGAGCTATTCCGCACAACGAATTTATAAATAATGCCAGTTTTCTGAATAGAAACGAAGGCTTAGGTAATCTATCTACTTATTCTCTGAAATGCTGGTAGAGACTTGCTTTTCAATATTTAATATGTTCCGTGGCGTAGTTAGTTGATGAGTATGCCAAATACGCGCGCTGTCCTAACAAATAATTTTTTTTTTTTCTCATTCACTTTAATCAGTTTGCTTAGAACAATAACTCGCCTTATATTTTAGTACATTAATAGCCTATTTACTGCAGTTAGSATTTGCATACGCCAATCCACATTAATTTACTTCATGTTACCGGCCATATGTTAAGTACCGCCATGGCGTATGAGTAACTACAATGYAATTGAGAGTTCAACAAAAGTTTGCTTATATCTGCGCATATCTGTGTTTAATAATCAAATAACCCTAAATCTAGATATTTTGACGTAAATAATAGGGCTAAATTTTATTACGTAATCAWGTATTGATTAGCTGTAACACACTTACATGGAATATATAGCGTCATTGTATTGTATGTCATTGCGTCTTTGACTTGCCACAATTGTTTAGTGAATTCAACGCAAATGTTTGTTTTTATTGTACATATATATATACAAAAAAAGCAATACACTTCATGCCATAAGTGCTGAACACTATTCGAGCATATAGTAAGACCTTTGCAGTGTTTGTCTGTGTGTCACATATTTCATGACTTGCTTATGATATATGAGATTATTAGAAGAAAGTGGGTTTGTCGCTGCCAAGTGGACAATTAAAAATCCATTTGGCTGATATGAAGCATAATTCATTTTAATTATGGTATATTTCGGCTAATAAGGTAAACATTGTCTGCTGTTAATGCATATATGTCAATACAATTCATTGATCGAACGCTTGATTGCTGCCGTTATGGTAGTAATATATCTCTACATTATTAAAATAATGTACAGGAAGTTAAAATACTATGTTATTAATAACGATGTGAACAGCAGTACTAATCTTTCATTATTAACACGGCTTCGGCTAATGGTCTGCTYGACTACTATTGAGTCCTCAATGCAATTAATCCACCATACACTTGATTTGTTTTAGTAATTCCATCAAAAAACTGGATTTTCCTTTTTGRAGTGCTTCATGAATAAGTGAAGGTGAATTTTCAAATCAAAAATGGCACTACGGTCAGTASAGAAGCAGTAAAAAAGTTAAAGTTATCTCTTGATAATATCAAATTTTCATATTGTTCTAAAATTTTACAAAATATTAGAAAAAATTATAAAATTTTCATAATCTTCCTGCTCTAAAAGACTAGATTTTCTAAAAGCCAAGGATAGCAATTGGCGACTCATATTAACACACATTTATATATTCTCAAGGAGTTCACAAAGAACTTCACACAAACTGTCTTAACACCAAGTTTTTTTATTCATATCTCTGAATGTGTCCTTAAATTCGAAGATTTTTAAATGCTGCTGAGCTTTTATGATGGGTTTCTTCACACAAGTTATAAGCCCAGTAATTTATCACAAAGGCAGGTTAGGTAATCTTAAACTTAGTCCCATCAATATATCTTTAAATTKTTTTGAAAATAGTTTGTTAAGAAAATATGATAATAAAAACAAAACCTCCCTATATTACTTCCATAAAAAATACCGACCATTAATTATATTCAACYGTATTAAAAGCTAGTTACAATCACAGAACTTGCAAAGTTTAACAAAGMTGTTGACTTAAGTAACGAGAATCTCTGCAATAGTGTGGACAAATATTATTGCCGGCAGTGCAACAAACATACATAAAAGAAATGTTTGCATCAAAGTTTGGCCAGGCTATCGAAACGGAACAAATACAAAACTTTCACTTTGTTAAACTTTTTAAATGCGATATGCGCACAAACAACAGACAACGCACTATATATGTACACCTAGTTGTGTAAAAACGGAAGATTGCCGTACAAAAGTAAAAGCGTTGGCATACAACCGCACAATTTAGAACAAAAAACTGCAGTCAAGAATGACTTTKTGAAAAGACACAAGCTAATAGAAAGTAGAAAGTAAGATTACAGATAAAGCGCAATGGTAAACCAGCTGGAGCGGAGAGAGAACTGGAAAAGTCAAGTTTTAATGACTAAAAAACAGTTGCATTATTTTATTGCACAATTGTAAGCTGAAATAAGTAACAAATGAGAATGCTAAGCACAGAATTAAAGGCAATTTTTTGTTCTGAGACAAACAATGGAAAGTAAACAGCATGTGAAATTATTGCCATTATCTGGAAGTGAAAACCTTTTAGATTATATATGATAAATATATAATATGATTTCAGCAATAAGCTTCGATTTCTTAATGAATTTGCTATTATTGCTGCTTTCTGGTATAATTTAAATATGATTTGGTATAAATCTTACAAAAAGTTGCAATAAACGCAGGTTGCCTTTTATATKTAAGCATTTGGCAGCACTAGTGTTGCAAGCTGAAAACTCATAATTTTATCGTAAAGTTCGACATTTTGGATGGTATGTATATTAAGAACATTTTGACATATGAAAGATATTTGTGTTGTTTACAGTAACTAAAATCTTCTTTTGACCAAAAAATTGAATTAAACCTCGAACATTTCCGAACGATTATTTTTTACAATTTCGACGTGAATTAACTCTTAAAGAGTGCATAAATGAACTTAATTAATTTTTTGATGATGAAGCCCATCAAGAAAGTGTGTTTGGCGGTGGTATGGTGAATTCAATCATTCAATCGAGGCCCTAGATCATTTCTAGACGAGTTTTGGGAAGGTCCATCAAAATCACTTGTTGTTCCGGAAACTATTTTTCCGGTGCTCAAACTGATATTGCTTATGGAATTCCTGGAGTACACATTTGACATATCATAAAATTGAGAAAATTATTTGTATGAGTGGGACTAGCATACCTTAAATATTGCATATATATTTGACTGTAAAAAGTGTCACGTTGGAGCCCATACAATGTGTGAGTCGCTCAAAAACAAAAAAAAAAAAAAAAAAAAAAACAAAAACAAAGGCTCGCGTCGATGGGTCAAGACAGGTGCTAAAAAATACGACAGCGTTTAATTTCTATTTAAAAAACTGGACTTGTCGCAATCATGCTGCAAAAAATCCTCAGAACCGTGGTACAAAATCAATCCCAGTTGTCCGCTGTTTACAAAAAGTCAACCGCTGAAGATGGATCCCGGCAAAACAAAGCACAAAAGCATCTTACGTGTTACCCATAAAACGTTTTGGTCTCTGCTGCATCACCACTGAATATTCTTGTTATAGATAGTCTGAATTTTTGGACAATTTTTTGAATATATCTACAGTTTAAGGTTAGAGAAGAGAAGGTTTATTTTTTGGGGTGCAGTTTGAATGGCAGAAAAATTATTTATAGTATATAAAAACTATCCCTATAACTTTAGACCCTGTTATTCACTGCAAAGTTTTTCAATATTTTCARTGGAAATTTCAAAATAGGCATAGTATTTTCACATGTTTGTGTATAAAATAACCTGTCTTCAGAGCCTGATTCATTCATTCATTAAACAAACTAGTTCACACTACCATATTAAAAAGAACTTACTGCGCACTCACCTCGCGTAGCAAATAGTCAAAGTTTCAAGTCGTTAATGCATGCAACATAAGCATTGTCATGTTTGTGTGCTGAAAATCTCTCGCGCATAACAATCTCATGAAAAATGAACTGAATCGGTGACTACTTGCAATCATATATGAAATTGCAGTAAAAAGGAGGCTTGGAATTTATATCTCATACTTGGGCGACGTAACTAAAAGATGACTGTGGTGGCTGCTGTGTGCTTGAGCTTGCAGAAAATAACGTTATTTTTATGTAAGGTTGCATTATACCCACACAGGAACACTAAAATGCTTGTTTACTCGTAATAAAGGCGTGTAAAAGTTGGCAAATGGCTATGCGTACAGGAATCGTAGGCACATAGTACGTACATACCATGGTACGCGGAAGTGCTTTGTTGAATTCCTTGCAGGTAAATTCTGAAATCTTCTTTTGAAAATTTGTGCGTAGTTCTTGGTATATTAGGGGCCTAACTTAATTTCCTTGAATACAAATTCGAGCGCGGACTCTTGGTTTKTCTYATATACATAAWAATTTGTCTATGATTTAGTGAYTWAASGATAGTTTGGCAAGCTAATCGAGTYYGGTAAATAAACCATTGAATGTACAAGGATTATTATTTGCTTTTATACAATATTTACTTCATATTCTCTTTGGAATTRTTATATACGAAAAATTGTATTTTCTATTTTTAAGCCTTTTGTCCATATATTATTTATACTATAATTCATTTGATGATAANTTATATACGAAAAATTGTATTTTCTATTTTTAAGCCTTTTGTCCATATATTATTTATACTATAATTCATTTGATGATAAACGTTACACTTGGGATAGTAAAAATGGGCAAATGAACTCTGAGGAAAAGTTATAATATTACATATATATATATATTTTAATTTAAATAAGAAATATTTCAGTTGAAAACTTCATTGGCTCATTTTGTTAGGTTTCTTTATGAACTTGTAGAACTGCTTGTAGTAGATCATTATTGGATTTGTAAAAAGTAAGTTGAAAGCTCCATTTTACATTTTCTTTTATGGCATTCTCTAAGTATACTGTGGACATAGAGTTGATATTCAGGCAGATTGAGAGGAGAACTTCCTTACTGCGCTGTCCTTATTGAATAAAAATTCTATGATTTGGCAAAAAAATACAAACTAAGCTAAGAAAAGCACTAATTTTCAAACTTTGAGATTTCATTGGCGAATGAAATAAAAATTATACCGGTTAACAAAGTATTTTATTTTATTTTTTWTTTCTGTTTTCATGCTCAATTCTGATTCTAGTTATYAAATACACTGCCATTTATAATTTAGCACTTTAAGTTTACTCTTATTTGATTCTAATGGGTCTGTTAGGTCGATATGAACATAAAATAAATATGAAAAAAGTTTCTAAGAAAGCAAACGAGGAGAAACTACCTAACGACATACAAAAATTTGACAACAAATTATAAACCAAGCTAATGAAAATACTAATTTTGTAATTTTGAGATTTCATCGGCGAACGATATGAAAATTACACCAGTCAACAAACATTTAATTTTTTTTTTTGGTTTTGCCTGATATCAAAGGGTCTGATACGCCCATACAGACATGAAAGAAATACGAAAAAATATCTAATAAAGCATTTGATAATCAATAAAAAAATTCCCTTTTTTATGTATGTTTGGAAGAATTGAAATTTAACATGTAGAAGTCAGGTTCAAAAATCGGTATAAAAATCGCGCTCAAAAATCAAGTTGATGCTTACTGTTTTTTTCGATATACGTGGTTTGGTGTATCATGAATTTGTTCCAAAGGAAAGTGCGACAATAAGGAGTTCTATTTGGCCGTATTGAGGCGTTTGCGTGATAACATGCTTCTAAAATGGCCGGAATTGTGAAAAACTAAGTCATGGATTTTACACAATCATTTCATCAAGCCACGATTGTGACCAAATTTAAAAGCAAAAACGCAATGAATACCATCAATCAATCACCGTATTTATTAAATTTAACTGCGTGTTATTTTAGCTTCTGTGCCAAACCAATTGGTCGAAGAGATAAAACAAAATTCACTGAAGGCGCTGAAGGCCATCCCAAAAAGTGCTTACGAAAAGTGTTTCGAGGTTTGGAAAGATCGTTGGCATAAGTGTATTACAACTGATGAGGATTACTTTTACATACAAGTGAATAGTCGTTGGCGATAAGGTTTCACTCAAGTTATACTATATCTCAGTCTTTAAGCGACTTCCTGCAGAACCAAAGTATTGTTCAACTAATCTAATCTGAATGTTTTTGCGAATCCAAACMTTTGATTTGTTKTTTGATTTTTCTCACAAATGACTYTGCTACCCCCACAGAMAGTGTGATTTTCGACATGCTAATCCCCATTTAAGAAAATATACAAGATTCAACTAAATCTTTTAACACGTTAATACTGCATAAAAAAAACTCATAACATTCATATTTCATGAAATGGCATGCGTGTTGGTTAAGTAACTCGTTCCGCCTGCACAAAACTTTTCCTAAAGGGTTGTAGTGCCACCAACTTTCTGGCAATGCGAAATCCTTAACATAAAAGTTCTGTAAGCTCTCGTAGCGGCAGTGTTTATGCGTGAGTTTATATGSTGATACGCTTTAACATGTGTTTTCAGCACAGCGACAGCCACACACACGCATGCATATGTGAGCGCATATAAAATTGCATTTGATGTGGCCAAAATGCAATGATCTCRCCAATAGTTGTGCAGGGTACAGCTYTTTWSYAGCACATAAAATGAAAAACGCGCTCTTGCTTGGACACCTATGAGTCTGTGTATATTCGCTCAACKGAGCATGTCTGAAAATCATCTCATTATTTGCATGAAATTCGGGCCACAATAAAATAATGAAAAAACAGCAAATAAAATTTGTATATTTTGCCTTTGTTTGCCACATGCCACCACACATACGCGCCGGTGTCAAGCTGGTTGTCTAACTTGTTTCTTTGCTTTGTGTGCGAAATTGTTGYCATGGCATGTTAAATGCCCACAAAGGTTAAGCCTTCGAACTTGGCTGCGTTCGAGGTGCGCTGCTGCTTCTACTAAGCAACAACAATAATAACCACAAGAACAAAAAAGGGTCAAACACTTAAGTCTTTGCTTGGCTTTGAGCGCCGCCAAAAGAAGGCCCGCTGCTGTACAACAGCGCGTATACGTAACATGAGAGAATTAAGTCAATGAGGCAAACAACACAAACTCACACCCGCGCACACAGTCAAACAATGCGCTTAGGTGTTGCACACGAATTTTGTCAGTGCGCCGGTGTGAGTGTGTGTGTGTGAAAAATTCATGCGAGCATTTATGGGTCATTAGATCATATCGCGACCGTGCGCATTTGAATGGCTGTTGCAGATATTGCTGCTATTGTTGATTGCTGTTTAACGTTTTTGCTGTTGTTGCATATACACTATGCATGTAGTGTGTTGTTCGTTTACCGCAACCCAAATTCCCGTTTGCTTAACCGCTCAATGCCGGCATTTCGCATTTCGTATGCACTAATCACATCGGCGCGGCGCACACACACATGCATACACGTGGATTTTGTGAAATTTTCCCTCGCAATCGGCATTAAAWATTCATTGCTCTCTTATCGTGACTTACTTTAGGCTGCCTGCCTGATCGAAAAGCGCATACAATTTCATTTGCACCAAGATATATTTTCCATTTTATTTTTCTAACACAAATACATTATGCACAAGACGACACTAACACGCAACTATTTCTCCTTATACACTATACACYACTTCACTTCGAGATTACTTATAAGTATTAGTGCTGTGGTAGTATTTGCTAGTTGTTGTTATTATTTGTATTCACACATTTCAATGAAATGTAATTGAGYTGGGTCGTTTGCCGCTTTGAAATATTGCCGTACCGCTCGTTACGAGTATCCGTCGCAAACTGGCTTGTCGCCGTTGCAGCCTGTCGTGCTTTTGTCCTGCCGTTTTGCCGCCGCTTGAACTTCTTTCGTTCATTAGCCGATGCCGTCATAAGTGGTACGAGTATGTTGTGATGCAATTCGCTTCGTTCGTTTGTTCGTTTTCCGAGTCTCAGCAACGAACAACTTATGACGCGCTCCAATTGTTTACAAGTGTAATTGTGCTTCAAACGGGAGAGAGCTTGTACAATCGTTGTTTTGTGAGATTAAGAAAGTGAGTAAGTCAGCTGAAGCGGCTWGCGTGGAAAGAGGAATAAGTGAAAATGTAAATTCGCGCCAAAATAAGTGAAGACACATTGGCTTATACATATGTACAATATTTACAGCGGTGGTACAGGGRCTTTTAAACTGTTTGCTAAAGTGTATGAACGAGAGCGGTTTACGAAGTGAGGTCAAAAATATCATGCGATATCTCAATTGKAATCCTTAATATACAGGTGAAATTGCGAAATTTTAGTTCAGGAATAAAATCGCAAAAATGAGATTTTTTTAATTTTTTAAATTTTGTTTTATTTTGGTGTCAAATTAAAAAAAAAAATAATATCGTTATGCACGGTTCTCAGAAAGAAATATTGAATAAACTATATTGAACCAAATTAGTAACTTCGAATAAAAATCRATATATGCCTTCCTTTAAATTAATGACTTTTTGTTAAAAATTAATTTACATAATTTCTATATGTTTGTTTTAAGCGGTTATATCGGCTTGCAAATATCAAAAATTTAACTTTTTCTGACTGGTCATATAAGGCCACTTGAGGGCCATTTTTGTATTTGGGGGTATATAGTACCACATACTTGTACGAACTTTTCAGTGTTGATGTCAATGTTCAATTTGGAAAGCCGCAGATTTGGCAGCAAACACTAACGCCTCTACGAATTTGTTACCCAATTTTCGCAGAACAAGTTTCAGCTGCTTTGTGGCAGGATTGGAAAGTGTTTTGTCATAAGGATCAAGAAGATCAATAGGATTTTTTACTGACTGACGTTGGACATTACCTCATTGGAACAGAGATGCCTGTCCCGCTATTGCACGCACTTTGCAGTTTTAGTTTCTGGCGTGCTTATGTATATGAGCAAGATTGTGTRGGTTTCTGGTTAAGACTTCCGCAGCATAATCGATGTCTGTCTCAAAGGAAATGTATTCTAGTCATTTGCGATAATTAAAAATATATGCCAATTTGCAAAGCTTGGGTTTATTTACTGCGAGTGCCGGCAAACTGTTAACTGTTTTTATCTATTGTTATAATCTTTCTTTTTTTTTATTTGTTTGGCTTTTTTTCTCAGATAATTTTAAGCAGAAAGTTCTTCTTCACCGCTAACACTGTTTTTCGTAAGTTCTTTTGTCGAACGGCTATGGTATGAAGCCAGTCCAAAATTTTTCATAATGAATCGACGAATATTAAATTACATGAAATTCTGTAAATCTGCTTTGTTTTTATTTATTTATGAMTTACAAGCAGGAGGTATGAACATATAACTTCTAATATTATTTAAACGCAATTCCGCACACGATCACTTCGCAGGGAGCGGATCGCCGCCCACAACGTGGCTCTTTTCTTATCATACATTTTAAAATTCATGATATCTTATGAATGAAAGTTTTATAAAGATATTAAATCAGTCTTGTATATGCAGTATACTGAGGTACAAATAAAGAGCTTATACGAGAGTATTTTAGTTCTTATTTTTACTAGAAAAACAAACACTTTTTGAAACGTATAGAAACTGTAGCTTGCCAATAGTGGAAAAATTTTGTAAGTCTTTCAAAAAGTTGCGAAACCTCTTCAGTTCAAACCAAGAATCAGTCAAGTCTTTCTTMTTTATAATTATTTATAATTTATAATTATTGTATAGAAATCAGCTTGATGGCTAGGAAACTGAAAAATTAATGGCATCATATTTAGACTCTCAAAACCGACATCGATAAATCAATATGCACCATCTTTCAAAAACAAAAAAAAAAAAACAAAAAAAAAAAATATTATTTATAGTTTTTGCCAAAATATTTAATAGTTACTTTAGATTGTTTTTATTTTTTTATTTTTCAGCTGTTCACCACCTTACTTCATGATGGCTTCGAGTTACATATAGCAAATTTCTTTTTGCGCTACATTCACTTCAATAAAAATGAATGCTTTCGGCAAGTAGAGATTTGTTACCATACGCATTTTTACGCTATCACTTTTGTTTTGATCACCATTTCGCTTTATACTCACATTCTCGATTTATGCGAAAAACAAAGTGTACTTCGTTGCTTACCCATATTATGCATGCTTATTATTCTCTCGTCGCACTCTATTTTCCCGATTCCTCGCAATTTCTCTCTCTCTCTCTCTCTCGCTTCCTTTCGTCACTTATGCTCAAAAGCTCACCGCGTTTTCACCTGCACGAATTATGAATCATATCGGCTGCGTTTGTTCATAACAATCACCTTTGCATTGGTGTAGGCCAAAATAAAAGCAAAAAAGAGCTTTCGAAGCCTGTGTCGGTATGCATGTTGAATTTGCCGAAAGGACAACCCGGTTACCGCGTGCCAAGCAATGCTAGTACAATAGTGAGTACAAAAATGGATGAGTTGAACGAAACTGAGTTATAAAAGCAATAAAGTTAACATACATATGCGTGCATGCGCTTGTACGCTTTGCTGTGTAAAGGAGAGCGCGGAAGTCTTGGTGTACTCGTAAAAACTGTCATTCACGCAATGCGTGCTTTGGTTGTGAGTAGTGTGTGGTATTGAAAAACAATAACCAACAAATTGCCGCAAGATTTTGATTACGCACACACACACACACACACATATATATACAACTTTAGTTGTTAATTTGCGTTTAAAGCCTGCGTGTGTAGTGCACATTAAGGTGGGCGCGATAGTACTTTAGCTCATATGCGTGTTTATATATAAGTATGCCTGTGCAATGGTCAGAGCATGCGGTCGCTATACAGAACATTGAAGTCACAAGCCGCTGTCGAATCTAATGAAAAAAAGGAATAGGTTCAGCTTTACAAACGCGCTTTTGCGTGACTGATTTTTTGTGTTTTATTTTGCAAAATTATTGCTTCGACCCTTTTGTGTGCTCTTTTTTACCAGCTTACACTTTTTTTTTGACATTTTCTTAACGTAAGTGCCATGGGAACTACTTGCAGAGTGGCATGGGAGTCCCTTGTTCGCTTGGGTCAAATGGAATGGTACTGGCCAAAAGCAGTTTTATATTTTTACCTTTATATCGGTTAATATTTCTCACCTGCAAGGGACTGAGTGCCTTTTAGTTTGTTGCGTTTTAATTCAAGCTGCCCTCTGCTTGAACTATGAAACTTATGCGAGTGAAATGTTCATAATTTGATTGCRTGCGAGCACATTATTTCAGCACCTCACACACTTCCTCTATTTGTTCTTTTTTTTTATTTTATTTATTTTATGCTTCTTCTCTCTATTTTCGACCTCACGCCAAATAGTGATCAAAGCAGTATTGTAAAGAGAAATCACAAGTTGTTGTTTTGGTATAAAAAAGAAATAACTTTAAATGGAGAAAGAAGAAATAAGTATTTTGAGTCGCATAAAATTTAGATTATCCTTCCACTCTCAACATCTACSCGGAGGGATTAGGCTGATAAAATGGGCGACATGGGTGGTATAAATCGGTTTTATGCCATAAGGATATACTGGGAAACGAAATCCGATGAGACTTTCAAAAGCGTTATCCTTTTGGAAATCGATATAGTTCCAAAAATATGCAAATACTATTTAAAAACCATGGAAAATGTCATTATAAACGATGACATATATTGAAAGTGCAGGGATGTAGGTATGGGGTAAACGCTCTACTTATGCTCGGCTTATTCTTAGATATATCGGAGTTTCAGAGTTTAAGGGGCTAGATATCAAGTTAAACTGAACCTTACATGCGAGAGGAACTTTTAGGACTTTGTATGACAACACAGCCCGGCAGTTTACAATATTCTAACCTAGCAATCCAGATACTAAATAATTATACACACTTTTAGAACTGTAACGTCTTCAGAACTTAACCATTCATGTTGGATACTAAACAACTTTAAGATCTCTCAGCAAAAGTGAAAGATTTCGAGATTCAAAAAACCCAGATTTATTGARTAATTTTGCAACAGAAAATCATTTTCGATATAGCAAAATARGCAGAAAAATTAAAATKAAATTCTAAATTATTCATAAATAAAGTTGACTTAAAACTGGAATGTAACTCTGCGGGTCGCTGTTCAGACTGTAAATTTGGTATTATGTTAACCGAGTAGCCGGCTGTGCGAATAACAAAAGCCGAGTTCTCAATTATAATTTAACGTACTAAATTGATTTCGCTGTACGTACAKGTTATTAGATCACTTATAATTAATTAAAAGGTTTCGCAAATAGAATTTACATAAAAAAGTTAATAATTTTACTAAATATAAAATGTAATAAATACATGCGTATCATAACTATAGTTATTACTTTAATTATAATTCAATCTATTTTCTACTAAACTTATGGTTTAAAATGGCGCTCCCGTACCATTTGTAGCTGACACATTGTAGCCGCAAGCCACGCAACAAACGCATGCCACAACTGAATACCACAAACTGCGCAACAATGAGACTGAATTCGAAAGAGTAAGAGCAAAAGCAGTAACAAATATGTTCGAAATAAGTACAAAGAGRTGAAATAGCAATAAAATTAATAATATAACAATGCTACTTTGTTCTTCAAAGGGAAAGTGAAAATATGAAAAACAAATACACCAAGTACATACAGTATGTACTTAAATAGAAAATAAAGCAAATATTAGAAAAGCTTTGTTAGTAAGAGTTTTGGTGACTTGTATGAATGTCAGATATTTCTTTGGTAAAAAAATTAAACACAAAATGTTTATACATTTATTCCTTGCTCTAATTTTTCATCATTCAGAAGAAAGCGAAATATTTTTTCGCTTCGTGGTATCAACAACAGTGGCACTCCAGCGCTTGTTTGAAATGTATATACATAATATGTCTGCATGTAACTACACATACAAGTATGCATGTATATTTATGTACCTACGTATCACACAACCCCAAAAAATACATCGGAATTCGACGTCAAATCACAGCTAGAACGTGCGAATTCGCTATTTGGGAGAATTCCAAAATTTCCGCAAAAGAATTGTCAAACAGTCGGCGAGGCTATTGATTACAAGGGTGCTCCCTAATATAGTTCGACGTTTGTTGTCATTATTAAAAATTTATAAACTGTTATTATTGTTTTTCCGCTTTGTTCTTCTTTTCTTTGCTTATGTCACCTACGCCATACTCTAGGAGCTAACCCCCAAAGCATAAGTGCTATTAAACCACAACTTGAAACTAAAAAAACTATGATAAGATATTTTTCTAACCTGGATATTTACTTATGTCAACGATAATTCTGTTCTCGTTATAAATACCAATTATTGTTAGTAGAAATATATTAAACTAAAGTTATCAGTGTAGAAGTAATGTAACAAAAAAATTTGGCCTACATTTTTATTTCTTCTTCTTAACTTGGGTAGGCACCTTTATTGTTATCGAGATTCCAAGCGAGGTCTTTCTCCACCTGGTTTTTCCAACTTAGTGAAGGTCGTCCTCTACTTCCCTAGGCGGATACCAGCTCGAATACACTGGGAGCTGGAGTATTTTCATCCATTTGTAGAACTCATCATTTCATCGAATACGATATTCGTCGTTGCCAATAAGCAAAATGCCCTACATTTTACATTTTTCACAGWACCYTTCTCTCGAAAACTCGCTACGGCGACTTATCATATTTTGTCATCGTCCACGAAGAGCCATATAGCAAGACGAGGATGTTGTGTGCTTTTGTCTTCTATGCAAGTTCTGATAAGTGCACCCTCACTTGACCTGATTGTCATACAGCGTGTCGTTATATTCAGGTKGAGAAGGGGCTTGAGTGTGTCATTGCTGCGGAATGACTGGATTTTCGATGATGATGTGGAGAGGGAGATATATTCAGGAAGCAGGAAGCTACTATCATCTAGAGATAGGGTCAGGTGTAAGTGGCAAGACTGTTGGCGCAATGGTCTCAACGGTCGAGTGATTTAGGAGTATATCTGGTACGTTGGGTCTATTGAGAGTAGCCCAGTCATCAGGTTTTTGCATCAGAGTCACCTATCTGATAGTTCGGGTTGTTCTTGTGGGCCGGGGGTAGAGGACTTGGTGCATCTAATTGCAGAACTGCACATTAGGAATCTGGATGGCATGGGGATCAGCTGGACTGATGAACGTCTAGCTGTTAGCGATGTTATASTAGTCGGAATGCCGAACAGTTGCCGGCGTTTGCGCTTGGATTCTTCAGACCGCAAAGGCCTTGACTGAGTTCTGGTATCACGGGAAGCGCCGTGGGGTAAGGCTCTCGTCAGCAGATACCCACGTTAAACAAACCGAACGTTGCCAACAGTGACGTCACTGAAATCGGTAAGCTTTATAAATATACCAAATATAGTGTTTTTCGATTCTGCTCATATATCCCATATATGTATGTATACGTATCACCCTAATACTCAATAGCAGCCAAAGGCCGTGTTCAGTTTTTGGTAATGTGTATGAAAGCCAATTTTGGAGAGTGCGCGCTTCCAACAACAAATGGCACCATTACACATGCATATTTATTTATACAAGCAATTAACATTAATACGTGGCATTTACACAGACAGACAGACAACGAGTGTGCCAAGTAACTGGCGGATGCCAGTTTGCCTCACTCAAATTGTATATGCAAATGAAAATAGCACCCAAAATGGAGCATAAAACTTTTAGGATCAAGAACAACAACAATAAAAGCAGAGAACACAGCATTGCAATGCCAACAATGCAATTTCATTACACACACTACAACAACAACAATTGCATTTGTGGCTTTTGCTATTGTTGTCTGTTGCGCCACAAGCCAAACACATGTTCGCTGGCATGTCGCATTAGGCGAAAATGGGAATTTGCAAAAATGTTGAACGAACACGAATGCAGAAGGCAAGAGACAAGAATACAGTTTGCTCGGGCCGCAAGCAATCGCAATTCCAAGAAAACTTCAGGATAACAAGGAAGTACATAGATGGCAGCAGCTCCAACAACAGCAGAGTCAACCWACAGTGTGGCGTGCTAAGACGCTGGTGAAGTGACAGGCTCAACTCATGGTGAGGCGCACTGCCAACGGCAATCAGCCACAGARTTATCATCTGAACAGASAAACSAYCGAACACACAYTCACATRTAGACACACAAAMATACCGACATAGGCGCACCGACTTRKCATTCAACCAAGCCAAGCCGTAGCGAACCTCCTAAAAGCGGCTACTTAGGCAACTGCAAGTAAGCCAGTGCAGGTCATGGTATCATTGGTGAGTCAGGCAAGGCAAAAATCAAACAACCAACAACCGAGTTAGAAAACAAGTCTGACAACACTTGCAGCCAGCGCTAGGATAACAAATGGTAGCAGCTGCATTTGTCAAGCGCCAACGYCTCACCCTCCGCGAAGGCAATGAAGTCGAGTGCAATGAGGCGTTAGCGCGAAGTGCAACGAGCCGTACGCTGCTACTGCTGTTGCCGTCGTTTGGTGAAAGTGAAGTGTTGCACGCGAACTGTAGCAGTAACAAAAATAAGTGGGGCATGGCAAGCGGGCTTATAAAGTCCTGCTCAAGCAGCAAAGCTACGCCTCCATTTGGCAGCCGAAGTCATAATTGTGACATGGTTGTTAAGCGTACGCGTCACTTTTACTGTGACTACGAAGATGTCACATTTTGTGAGTCAGTCACGCATTGTTGTTGCAATGGAACTGCAAGGATGCAGACGATCGGACATTGCATGTCACGCAGAATTGTGTAAACTTAAGTGCGCATGTAATCCATAGACCTGACAGGAAAGTAAGTTGAGGGAAGTGCAAGTGAGGTTGAGTTGGCTACAGGCATGCTTAAGAAGAGCACTGAATTGGTGTGCGAACATTTATTTTATGGACCAAAGCAAACGGGTTTATGTTATAACAACCCAATTTGAAATCTATTAGCATTCCTTAGTGAGTCTCTCTCTATTTATTCGGATTTTAATAACTTAACTGAAATTAAGTTAATTTAACTTAACTTAACTTAACTTAACTCAACTTAACTGAACTTATCAGCAAATTCTATTATTATAAAATTTAACTTAACACTTACAAAAAAAAAAAAAAAAATTAAATTAGAAAAACTATGTGGCAACTCCATTAATTTAGTTTTGAGATTTTCAAAATATATTTACCAACTTTAGCTTATATTTTTTATTGTATTTGCATACACAAATTTAAATTAAAAATAAAAACATTCAACACTTCCGCTTTCTTTTTGCAGCCAAGTTTTCCTCAATAATCAATAATAAAATGAAATCGAATTAAATCCGTAGCCCCAAAGGTGATCGACGAATTTCGCAAATTTAAATAAATTCATCATCGTGGACTGTACGTACGAGGGTGTATTGGTGTGCTGCGGTGACTTGTTGTCATTCAATATGTCTATTATGACCCCAAAAACCTATACAAATACCCAAACACACACCCCTACACAGGCGCAAATGGCCATAAAGGTTATATGCGTATTGAGGCAATTTGTTGGATTTCACTAAACAGTTACGGTCAAAGGGCGGGCATAATAATGAATTGCCAGTTAATGTGTGCAAGCGTACACAAAGTCACAAAGTAGCATAAAAACAACAACAATAACAAAAAACACAATAAACACATAAGCAATAAACATTGCTTGGCACAATTGCAAAGAAATTGTTAAGCAAGCAAAGGCAAGCAAGCATATAGATTTAACATCCGCACATTTACAAAACCAAACACACGCATATGCTCGAACAACGGTCACACACACACACAGGTGCCGCCATTACGTGAGCGTCAGTGTGTTTGTGCGTTGGGATATTTCTAGTTGGACGTGCGTAAATAACACAAAGCCATGTTAAGGCAGGCAAATTGCTTCGAAAAGATTTTAATGACGGCTCGCACGCACACATGCACACACATTTACGATAATATATTGGTTTGGGTTGCAATACTCCTACACACCCAATATGCGCCCCATTTTTAGATATTCACTTGCCCAGACTTATTTTAATATTAAAGATGTATGCGAAGGTGCACATATACATATGTATATTTGTGTGCGTGTTGCAGTTGCTAAGTGTTGTTTGGGAAGAAGGATCTCTGTCCCCACTTCAAGTTTACGGAAGGGTGCTCCGATTGCTAGCACGAGCAATGTTATGGGTTTGGGTTTCAATCGCCTAGTTGACATAATGCCATGCCGGGCAAAAATTTACGATACGTCCATAAACTCACCTTTGTTGTTTGCGGAGGAAAGGGTGCATAGCATTAATAAATTAAAAATGGAATGCGTGACTATCGAAGCTTCCCCTCTTTACTTGAAATGATTTTTATTACTTGTTCGATATTTGTAAACAAACTCTACTTTACGACTTCGTTGAAAATTTTGATATTTATTTGAAGCAAGGCACAAACTAATTGTAATATTCAAGAAATATTATGACTTSTTCCCAAGAATAAATTTTTTTGTTAAAAAGTGTTCTGTCCATGATATAGAGAAACATGCACTTTACTGACATAGCACACTTTAGTAAGACCCCAAGAAACTTTTTTTTTCTAAAAACTACATTCCTAAAAATAACATACTTTGCGAATTTGATTATTATTGTTAAAAGTTGTCTAACTTCAAAACTTCCYTGATTAGGGCACAATCCTCTAGTGGTAAGAATTAAAACACGGGTCGACACAATTAGAAATGTTAAATTTAAGTCTCTTTTACACCAAATTTAAGGGACAATATGTCTTTAAAAAAATTTCTTTTTGTAGCCTCTTCTTTAATCGTATTTATATATTTTACTTGGCGATTTTAACGTCAGAGTGGGCAAAGAAGATTTCAACAATTGGAAAATTAAGCCTCTCTGATGAAACATCTCCAAATGGGTTGAGGCTGATCGACATCGCATGACCGAAATACTATGCCAACGATAGTGAAATGGTTTTCTAATCKACTTGCAATCCTGCTCTCGTGTCCTAGTGGCAGATTTTCACAGCATACGGAAGTTATTGAGGGTGCACTTCTCAAGCCTGTTGAAGGGTAGTGAAAGTGTAATATCTGGAGATGGCGAACACGATTTCCCAATCGATATCGCTGGAATAGATGTTCCATTGTCCGACTTCGATGAGTTTCGAATAGCAATTACTCGCCTGTGGAACAACAAAGCGGCAGGGGTCGATGGATTGCCGGCTGAGTTATTCAAACCCTTAGCGTATGCACAAATTTTTATTACAAGTTAAGGGCGGCCGAAAGCATGTCCTTTGATTGGTATTTAAGTGTGCTCTGCCCAATCCGCAAAAAGGGAGACCCCACAATCTGCGCCAACTATCGTGGGATAAGCCGTTAGTTCTGTTTTCTCGAAACTGGATATGGAAGTAAAGTGACGGTAAGACGAAATATCTCCTGTCATCAAACAAACAGTCGTCGTACTCGCGATTTGGCTCCGGCGTCACTGTTGACAGTCATAAAGAAGAACAAAATTAAACGCTCTCGATCCTATGTTACTAATATTTCGAGCAAGTTGTGTCTTTTTTCTGCGCTGACTTCAACCGCTTGCAGAGTAAGTATATTTAGGTACATGCCACATAAGTTGTGCGTGAAAACTCGAGGCCACGAAAATAAGCAAATGTTTCTAACGTACATATCTATATATAACTAAATATWCGAACATAGACGTTCGTATATACAGACACATATATAGTATGTATGGGATGTAGGCAAACTGAGACGCCCACATGTGCATAACCTCGATTCATTGCATATGCCACCGCACATATTTTATGCAAACATGAGTACYTAACACAAACACAGACACACACGTGCATATGCAGCGCATAAATATGCATGGGGTGGCAGCATTTGACCGATTTGCATGCGGCAACCGCAAACGAGAGCGTCAAAGCGCCGCTGACAGTTGGCAGCCAACAACGCAATTGCAAACGCTAATGATAACCATGTGTTTRGCTCGATTTGAGCGCAAGCGAGCTTAAGAAACTGACGCGGCTGCCAGCTAAAATTATAGTAGCAGCAACAACAACAACAACATGGAAAAATATGTAGCAGTAGATAGGGAATGACAGCAACGCCAGTTGAGTTGTTSAAATCGCGTGATGGCTGCGCGCTTKCCTGGGAGAAGGCACGGATAACKRTAAGCCRCGTTRGCTTTGTTGTTGGTATTAGTGGCACATCCACTTACGGCACTGCCARCCACTGATGAGATCTTAAGAATGTCATTACAAACGCATAGAGCATAAATATATTTGTGCGGCAGGAGTTTGCCGCAAGCAAAGCGCGTCGGATTTTTGTGGTGCAACGCAGCGGCGCAGTGCCAGAAGAAAACCAGGCATGAGAGAAAAAGAAATTTGAATATGTTTTTTTGCTTTCAAATTGCATCTGCAGTATGATGTGCAAGGCAAGACAAATGCGGTACGTGGCTGACATGCGGAATGCATGAACGGCTTAAATTAATATGCCAACGCTATGCGCTATGGTAGGCGATGATCATCTAAGCGCAGCTAAGCATGCACGGACAGCTGTCTTTGCTGTGAAATGAGCAACGTGTGTGCCGCCGCTAATATTCATGCGCTTTTGGCATTTTCATGCCACAAACGTCAAGTCCTCGCTGCTAAAAGTGGTTGCGGTATATGAGGAATATGTGGCCGACATGACGTATACGTAACATCAAATCAGTGGCGTTCGCTTGAGCGGATTTCTGGCAATTACAAATCATCAGATGTGATATGGAGCCTTACCTYGTGTGACCGCTTAACCTGAATCGCATATAAAGCGAATAAGAATGAGAATATAAAAGTAAATTAGTTCTGTAGCAGAAATGTTAAGGAACTGTGACTGTGGGTTTTGAGATCAAGAGTGATTTACACATGTTGAAATCAAAATGAAATTGCAAATGTTATACAGTGAAACTTATTTTAAACTAACTGATTAATAGAATTAAAAATCGGTCTGAAATAAACTTTTCTGGGCTGATTTCGAGTAGTAACGGCTTACCTTTTCCGGCTAGCGTAAAAAGAAAATACAAATTYCTCAAGATTCAAAAACTTTCTCAGCGAAAATACCAATATTTTCTGCGATTAATGAATGTAGGATCGTCAAATAATTCTGTACGTTTCTTGTTTACGATCTCAAGTCGACTTTGGTTTCGGAAAAGTTTCAGGTCTTTTCGTACGATTCTAATTTGACCGCTTCATACCAAAAACATTAAGTATGTAGACTTTTTAAGTTCGTTCATAAGGTATGTTGAGGACCTCTGCTATTTCTCTAATGCCAACATTATGTTTCTCAATCGTATTTTCGGCAACTTTCTTTATGTTTTCGTCATTAACAAAGGTGGAKGGGYGATTCGCTCGAGGCAAGTTTTCGAAGACTTCTCGAATATCATTGTATGTTTTGTGCCACTGCACTACGTGGTAAAGTATGTTCTCTAAAACACTTTCTCAACATCTTCGACGATATCTTTTGAGTGATAAATTTTTTTCATGACAAAAATCGCCATACAAACTTTTTGCATCCAAAGACACGATAATTGGCGTTTGGAAATCCAACTTTATACGAACAATAAAAAATAGGTATCAGTCTGAGAAAAAACTTTCCTTTCGGTTTGCGCGCGCATTTTAAACGAACCAGTCCGAGTTAAATTTGATCAGCTGCTRCCTAAGATGCTTATTTCTACTTTTAGATGTCCAATAAGCTACAAAACTTCATCGAGCGATTTTATTACAATTTTKTGCAATAAATATAACTAAAAAATTGACTTAGTAATGAGCTAAGCTGTTTCTCTGCCTTTTATGGTTTTTCTGTCCRGTGCCAGCTTTATTTATTATATCACTAGAAGTCAAAGGAGAATATCTCACTGAGATTTTTTCTTTAAACTTATTTATGACAACTAGTTTAACTTTCGAGCAATTTATGTTCAATTATTCCATGCATTTACAAGTTTTATTCGCTTTGACATTTTTTTACAGCAATTTCTCCTATTGCATTTGCCTCCTCTATTTCCCGGTTCACTTTCATTAGCGCAAGCGCTTGCAATTTTTCAAAGGCTTGACAGTTTTGCGTTATCTTTTTATTAAGCATCATAAATACAACTAATGCCATGCTTAGAAAATATTTATTTTTCATGCTTTTTATGCAGTTTATTTAATGCCTTACAAAAAGAGAAATGTCTAAGCTATTCGTAACGTTTTTAAATTCCACTTTGCTGTCGCTGCATTACTATACTTAGCATCTCAAATTCTCGCTGTTTCTTATCAGCTCAAACCAATGATGATGATAATGATGAAAAGATGCTTGCGTATAAAATGCCTTTCAAATAACAAACAAAAAATTATAAACAATTTTCATATTGGTTAAAACACAGCAAAGTGTAAAAAATACTCTAAACGAAAAAAGGAGTTGTGGGTCCCTTGGACAAGAAATCTTTGATATTAACAACTAACGAAATAGATGGATGCACCTTTGAATGACTTTCAGAAATAAAATATATTTGTTTGGGAAAAAGCTCGCTGTGATTTCCTATAACGTCCACTGCAAATCGTAGAAGACCGTAGCTTAGAGCTGATGATGAAACACATATTTGGAAGGACGATTTAACARCAAGCTCTGCCAATTGACATTTTGTTTCCAAATTTTGCGCAATATTTATCCACAAAATCAGCAAAATTAATGCAAAAAAAACATCAACTCTGTTTCCGATATCTAAGCAGGTCAAAATCTAAAATTCGACCGAAAGATTAATTTTTCTAAAATAACAATTTTCTCTCGGTAACTTTCTTAATAAATAAAACTATTTTTGCTTCTAAACCGCTGTTTTTCAAGCTGCCCTTCCAATAAACGGCAACATCAATACTGTCTGTCTTGCACTATTCTCACTCATAAGCTACTAATGAGCGCAAGTTGTAATACGAACAAACATTTAGACATATTATCCACACCTCGTCCATAATTGTAGTATCGCATACGTTGATGCATGTTGTAAACAAATTTAGCTCAAACAACTTTCGAAATTTGTGACTTCAAATGGCGGTTTATTTTGTCAACCCCTCGCATCTCACGTTCATGGCAGGTGTGACAATTTGCTTTGAAAAATAAATACCTAAACACTAATGCAGAGAGACATAGTATGTAAAATCCTTTGAGGCCAACTTTCTGGTAGCTGCACGTGTGCTTTACTTATTTATTTGTTGTTTATTAGAAATGTTCATAACGAGCTTACGACGATTACAAAGTGGACATATTTTATGGTTGGCAAAAATGACGTAACTGCAAACAAACACCTATGCTTGCACCTCCTAGTATTATCTAAAAGTATATGTGATGTCTGTTACAGCTTTGACTAACACGTTGTTGACACTTTGCTTTTTGTCATTACCGAAAATTTCACAATTTGTTAGGCTGCATGACTTTGTGCCTCGCATTAAGCACTAATGCCGATGTGCAAGTTGTTTCGTGTGCCGTATAATCTGCATCGTGTCCATGACTGCAAGCATACGTTGCCTGCAGTTGCCACCAGCTAAGGTCATCACCGTGGCAAATGTGTTTAAAGTCACCCTTAATTTTTTTATTTTTGAGTAAAAAGTAGAAAAAACTTGACCCTCACAAAA
>NW_017536130.1:0-15975 GCF_001853355.1 Bactrocera latifrons | reverse complement strand
ATTAATTTATATGCATATACAAATAATGTTGCCTACACCCGTTCTTTTAATACCTAAACCCCTCCATTTCGAGTCGCCCTTCTGATTACCTAAATTGAATAAAACTGCGCAACTAAATTTCCTTGCGGCCTGTTGGCGCCATCGTCTCCTCCAACGATTGCGCTCGAATTGCTTTACTGCTTTACTCTCGCATACACACGCACGTACACTTACTTTGCCTTCGACGTTGCGCTTGTGTGTCGTGGCGTTTGTTGATTTTTTATTTCACACATGATTTTTGATTGCGTACGTAATTTTTACTTCAACAGCGACATTTGTTCTTTATTTCCCTCGCTTGTTGTTCTTGTCTTTGTTTGTGTTTGTTTACTTTTCACACCTCCCCGTCATAAACGAAAAAAAATTGTAATGAATAAATTTTCCAGCCAAAAGCTTTTCACACCTCAAGCGAAAATGCGCGTGTTCCGAGAAAAAATTAAAGATTACACATGTGTGCGTGCATGTGTGAATGTGTTTTTGTGAAAATTTCAATGTGAATTGAAGGCGTTTTGTATGCTTTGTTGCCATGCTGTAGTCAAGGTGTCATTTGAGTGAAAAATTTTGTATTTCGAACAACACTGAAAAACAGAAAGAACCTCAAGCAGGTCACTTCAGAGTGTAGCTGTGTTGTGTGTCGTTTCAAGGTAAATTTAAATTTTATTTAATTTATGTGTGTGCAAACAAATTGATGACGTTTAAAGCCATTTAAGTGGTGGCTTACATCTAAACAATTGTATCTATGAAATTTAGTATGATTGTATTTGTGTTTATTATCGCTGCTTGATTATCGGTATATTAAATTTTATGAAAAATTATTGCGTTGTGGCATAAATAATTTAGCTATGACACATTTAAAGCAAAGCTGTCATTCTCTCTGTTGTTAATATTTGCGATGTTGCGTATACGCTGTGGAGGCTCATGCTACTGTAAACGAACTAACAGTGTGATTTGAATATGATAGTTAAAAGACTTTTTGAGATATCGAGCTGAAATTTTGTTTATGACATTTTCACCTCAAGGAGCTGGTTATTTGTTGGAACTGCCGATATTAGATCATTATAACATATATCTGCCGTACAAACTGAGCGATTCGATTGCAGAGCTTGTGTGGAAAACGTTTACATTTCAAGGCATTTTTTCACCAAATTAAGTGTGGGGTATGATTTAAAAGAATGGTGATATGTCTCAAGAAATTTTTTCAAATCGCATAACTATAGCATATAACAGCCATACAAACTGAGCGATCGGAATCAAGAGCTTGTATGGAAATCTTTTTTATTTAACAAGATATCTTCACGAAATCTTGCGCGTGTTTTTGCCTAAGGCAACCTTGTAATCTCCGAGCAAATTGTTCAGTTTGGAAAAGTTGTTGCAATGAAAAGTCTTGCGGTATTTTCGCTAGTTGGCGCTGAGAGCGAGTTCTAGTTTTATTCGGCGCATCGGGTCATGCTATATCTTTTTGGAAAGCACATTTCACGCGGTAACACGTGTTTGATTGATTGTCGTTTATTTTTCGTTCGTGAGTTATGGACCCGACATAGTTTCTATTTCCACCGCACAACGGTGGTTTCAACGTTTTCGTTCTGGTGTAGAGGTGGTCGAAGATGCCCCACGCTCCAGAAGGCCCGTCGTCGAAAATTGCGATAAAATCGCTGAATTGGTCGAAAGAGACCCGCATAGTAGCAGCCGTAGCATCGATCAAGAGCTGGGCATGAGTCATTAAACAAAATTTTCTGAGCAATTGAAAATTCAATAAAAATACCGCAAGACTTTTTTGACAAGATATTATTTTTTAGATTTTTCGAACGTTTGTTGACTTCGTAATAGTTTAAGCCCATTTAATAAACTGTAAGTCTTTTGTATCAATACCTCAACCTTAATATACCATCCCTCATAACCAAAGGTCACATTCATTAAATCGTCAAGCCAATCAACTTGCACCGCTATCCATCTATCAACAACTAGATGCAAAGGGGATTTTCTTTTCAATTTATTGATATGCAAATAAAGAAAGAATACAAAAAATATTAATCTATGCAATTCAACTAGAAAACTAATGCAAACAGACTCTAATCTATATGCCTATATGGGCAATATAAGCGAGCGAGTGTAACAGAATTGTAAAATGCAAATTTTATTACGAAAATGCGGCTTAACGATGGGGCAGCCTAAGTCGTGCTACCAACAAAGGTGGCCGAAATCCAAATATACAAAAAGAGTGCGTTGATCTCGGTRGCGTTAGACCAAGGCGCTGCGTAGCCGCTTTATGGCAATTTCGTGCGCGTCTGTGGAATGCTGGAGTGTCTATGCTCTTTTCTTTCCTTTTAATCTATTCAAAATARCGCTTTGAATGGCTGTTTGCCCCTTATCTGCGAGACAGAGGAAAACGTGGTGGCAGGAGAAGCGCAAATAAAACAATTTAAATTGAATTCGGCGCAGAAGATACATTACACAAGCATTTCATTTGTTTCTTGGGCGCAATCGTATGTGTATTCGTATGGTTACACTTATGTAAGTGCTTGCCTTGTAGGAAAATTTTGGCTTGATATAGTTTTTTCASTCAGACTAATAGATGCCTTGTTTCTTACGTTCTAATCCATTCAGAATYGTCTTTCAATGSTYACAATTGCRATTGCCTYATTAATTGTTCTATAGTATTAATTTTTATTAAATGGAATTTATGTTTCATAGATKAAATGCTTAGAAAAAGAGATGACAGAGATTTTTTAGTAWGATTTCCTTGCTAAAYGGCAAACAACTGACTTTTCAAAGCYATGATTCTGTAGTACATSTAATTATTWCATCTGCTAAGCTCAWCCKTTGGGTCRTGAATGTTCACTAGCGMCTSAGTTGATTGTAATTTTCAGAYGACTTACAGTCCTTAAAACCTTTCTTTCGAAATAACTACATAATTCTATTTTATGGGCTGTTGAGCATTTTCCAATAAAAGTTTGTGTGTTAGACTGATGTGATCAAGTCAAAAGCGTGTATATATAATGCAGTGACTACTGTAGGAACGGTGGAGGACATGGGTATGGATTTATGTTGTTGTAGYAGTGCGAATATCTGCCCCAACTTTCTTTTTCGTTTTCACGATTAAATTTTTGGCTACATTTCTTATGTAATTTTTGTTAATGCTATTTATAAACTTTAAGGGAGATTTAGTTGCTTGTTTTGCTTCGGAGTCTCCATGAGAGTTTACTTTTTCTAACATTGCCGGTAAGTATATCTCTGATTTGGCAAATCGCTTGGTCAGAAACATTTACTCTAAGGATAGCTTTGAGCGATGAAGAGGAGTCACTTAAGATTATATTCTTGTCTCTACTCTTTTGAGCGTGAATATTGACTGTTGCTTCTTTTGTAAAAACTGAGACAAAATATGGTAGTACTAAGAGATTATTGGTCTCGATGACTTCAAGTGAGAACTTAAGCTTACAAATGAACACAGATTACTGTTTCCTCTTTGCTCTGCTTCTTTCCAACAGAGTTGCTATGTTAATGCTTATTAACGCATATGGTAACTGACTACCGACAGGCCATCCATATCCAATCTGTATTGTCAAAGCCTTTCAAATTTCGGAAAAAAAAATCGGTATCGCAAACCACGGAAAATGAAGTGAAAAAATCAAACGCTTCAAAAATTAAAAAGCTAACCTTGCGGTATCTGTTATTATAATATTTGGAAACATTTATCCCTACAGGGTCGCATTCACATGTAACTGATGTATTGTTTGTATATTGAGAAGATAGAACACTCAAACACTTAAGGCGCTGATAAGTAAGCATGTTTTGTTGTTTTTCTTGGATTTCTTATCTATCTTTGCTCACGGTTATTTTAGTTTAGTGCCTGCTCTTATTTGTTCAATTTTTCTCTACTTTTTGATGCTGTTTTTTTAGTCAATGTTAACGCTGGAGTTATCAAATGTTTTCAAATGTTATCATTGAAGTACAATTTTGTATTTAACATGTAAATTGGAAACCTTGATCTGCTAAGCAAACACTAGTACTAGGTTGATCCAAGGAATTGGAGGAATTTTTCTTAAAATATATAAATTTTTCTTAATTTATTTTGCTATGTAGGAACAAATAACTGGTTCTTATGTGGTAGACCAGCTACTTTCCAAAATCGTGACTCTTGGCATTACTTAGCTTTGTGAAGAAGCACTGGCTGAGCTTGGGAACACAACTACAAACGTAATTTATTCGAATAATGTTACGAACTGTGAGTGAAAAATGATCTTGTAAAGGAATTTTGTCTAAAGTCTGGTGAAAATACACTTCCATTCGAATAATGCCTCCATTAACTTGGTCTGTTCGTCATAAAGATAAACAGGGAAGAAGTATGTTTCAACTCATATTACAAATATGAAAGAGAAAAAATACTCACGAAATCCTGTCTTTTTAAATTGATTTGTCTTAGAGGGACTTGAGACACTTAAGTATACCTATATAAACATAAAAATATATAAAACTAGATGTAAAGAAAGAGCTTGTGCTGAAAGGTTCATTATGTAGCCACTACTAAGTGGGTTTTCTACACAAAGGCAATATCAAGCAGTTTCGCCTTTCATTCGAACGAAGAGAATAAGCATATACTTCGATCAAAGCAACAATCAATGATAAATCAAGGCCAACAGCAAGTGATACATTTCGCATTACTGCAAACGAATGATTAATTATAGCCAACAAAAATTACAAAAGGCATAAAAAACAAATTCGAAGCGTACGCAGAGCGAAAACGGGAATTGAACAAAGTAAACAACGCTTTGCTTATAAAACTCGTGAAATAATCAAGTCAGCAAATCACCTCGTCACCTCATGGCTCAGCACCGTCGCACAGCATTCACTCATTCGGTCATTTGACCAAATGAATTGACCAATCAACAATGAAATTGCCATTTTTACTCTGCATTGCACTTTGTCGCGCCCCCTCAGCACCATGGCGCTCTTTGACATTATTCTAAATATGTTTGATATTTTTTATTCATTCACATGCCTTTGTACTCTTTCCACAGTCTCGTTCGCCTTTTTTCGCGCTGACACGCGATACACTTGACAGTCATTAATTTCGTTGCGTTGACGATGATTACGCCGCCCGCTGACCTCTTTGGCGCACGTCACACATTGTCGCACGCGTTTTTTTTTTTTGTTGCTGTTGTTGGCTGCACGCTTTTTGTTGACCGAAAATACGTGCCAAGTAATCGATCAATTTTCAGTCAAATTGCAAATAATGCCCAAAAAATCATAGTCATACATTTACCCTAAGCAACCAAGCACTATGTACGCAAGCGGGGGTGTTTATGTGAGAGGGGAGTCGAAAAATGGCTTAGTAAATATAAAAAATTGTATTGTATTGTTAAAACAAGCATTTTTTTCTGTTGGTTTCGCGCCATGTCATACAGTCGCTTTTGTTGTTGTTGTAGTGTGTGTTGGTGCTGACGCTGTTGACGGCACTAAAGCGATCTGTCTGTGASTAATAGACTCGCTGACAGCCGAGTCAACAACTGTGAAATGTGTTAATTACAAAGAGATTGACTAACGAGCTTTTGGCGAAGAACGCCGAAAGTTACTTAGCAAATAATGTTTTGGAATGCCGGACGTAATCGGAAAGTTATCTGTCATCCGAAATATGTGTATTAGTGATGTTTTCATAAAAAACATTGACACCTAGTTTCTGTTTTATTATGGATTTGAGGTCTTAAACAAATAAGTTTTCCTGTTCACTATTTATGGAGCAATTTTATGTTGATAAAAATACCTATTGAGTGCTTACCTTCCGTGTCAGGTTCGTGCCGAGATTGACTGAATTTCGTCATATTAAATTTATAGATCATATTCGAATTATTGGAAGTATCGACTAACTTCACGTCAATTTAGATAGGGTATTTATCATTTTCGGGAATTGTCTTGAAAGAAGGACTCAGTCCATTAGTTACATGTTTTGGAAGTAATTGAGTCAAACTTATGGAATGTGTTTTTGAGCTTGCCTGTATGCTTTTTGAAAGACTAGGGCCTGTTAGTTCTTGAAATGCCACGCCCTTCAGAGGCACGTAGAATACTTTAAAAGGTTTTAAAAATAATTAATATAAAGAATGACTAGAGAATACTTCAGTTAATTTTTTTAAGACTTATCGGAAGTGTGATTGCGGTCCGAGGAGTGACTACTGTTGCTCAGTGGGCAGTCGCTGCAACTACTTCCGAACCTATCTACGGAAGAATAGTATGCAGAGCACTGCAGGCTCAAGAAACAGCTATCCAACTTGCTCACGGCTTCTTGTGCATACTAGCGGTTTTGCTACATGGAAGCGAAAACTCCTGTGCAGCTGGTTCTATATTGCACAGCAATTTGTAGGCGTTGGCACAAGGCTATTGGATTCATATATAAGAAGGAGTCATATCAACTCAACAACACCCAGCAAGTTCCTGGAATTCATCAGAATGCTGGGTTTAGCTGAGAGGACATAGCAGCCCTTAAATCTCGGTGCCAACTCCAATTAAATTCTCATTTCTTCAATTCTTCTCGAATCTTCTGGTCGAACTATGCTATGAACTCTTTCCAACCATTTAAGTCTTGCGGATCCGACGCGATACGCGAACTGCTCTCATATTACTGCTAAGGACTTCAGGACTTTCAGTCTCACCTCGTTTATAATAAGAATGCTTGAAAGTTCCATGGAATTGTATATCAGGGGTCGTATTATAAAAAATGTGCTGTTTTAAGCTCAGATTGCATATGGAAGAGGAAAGTTGGTCGACACTGATCTGCAGTTGGCAGTGCCTGACTATAGGGATTGCGCTAAATTTACTTGATATCAAGGGGTGTAACCTACTGCAAGGGGCGGTTACAAGAACCATCAATAGGCTCTGAAATTAAGTGAAAGCCGATCTCAAGCATATCATCTATAGTCACACACGCGACAGAACGGTTGAGGTAGAGTGGAGAGTGGAGAAGCGGGCTTTCAAGAAGTAAGTAGGGGCGTTTTTTAAATAACCACTCACTTTTTTGTTATTTGAAAGTGTGTTTATAGATACATAGTTAAGTATATGTAAAATATTAACTAAATCAAAACCTAAAACTGGAATTCCATTTATATTTACTATTTACTTTCCAAAGGCAGGAGTACAAAAATGCCATTCCCTCCATTAGTAACTGTCTTAAATGTCCTTATCCAGCGTTACGTTTAACCCAACTTAAAACTGACACATTAAAGCGGCCTAAGTTGCAAAGAATGATACTCTCAAATAAATTATACTTAATCCTTATTAGAATATAAAAATCAGCTTGATGGCTTAATCAACTCGAAAATCGCGTGGCGTCTACTAAAATGAAGCGTGACAATTTTGATTACAATTCAAATGGGTTTTTCGCCGCACATTTTTTTATTTTCGGTAATATTTAAGGTAATACAAATAATAACATAATAATAAATAATTCTAAAAATAAAACATGAAAATTATATTTTTATTACGCCAAAAAAAAAAAAAAAAAATAATAATAATAAAATAAAACAAAGAACAAGCAGCGCTTACTTTTATTGCTGATTTGATTTCAGTGTCTCGCAGACCAACTCTCACTCGTTTCCTTCATACAGTGTGACAAAATAAAAAACAAACAAGTAAGGAAGGGCTAAGTTCGGGTGTCACCGAACATTTGATACTCTCGCATGACAAGTTTCATCAATACATCTCAATTTTTACTCAAGTTACAGCTTGCACGGTCGAACGGACGGACAGACAGACATCCGGATTTCAACTCTACTCGTCACTCTGATCACTTTGGTATATGTAACCATATATCTAAGGATGCCTTCTGAATTACATGAAAATATCTGAGAGATTTACCGATATTTGCGGTGAAAAATTAGGTTAGGTTGGGTTAGGCACTGAGTTCTTCGTGTTCGATATCAGGGACCTTGAAAAGTTATTGTCCGATCACGAGAATTTTTCCACAAGGGATACCTCAGCTCAAATACCGTATTTATGTAAAGTTTTATTCCGCTATCATCATATGTTCCTAATGTATATATTATACAGAAAAGGCATCAGATGGAATTCAAAATATATATTGGAAGAGGCGTGGTTGTGAACCGATGTCACCCATATTTCGTACATGTCATCAGGCTGTTAAGGGAATATTATATATCGAGTTTCATTGAAATCGGTCGAGCAGTTCCTGAGATATGGTTTTTGGCCCATAAGTGGGCGACGCCACGCCCATTTTAAAATTAAAAAAAAAGGCTGCGTGCAGCTTCCTTCTGCCATTTCTTCCGTAAAATTTAGTGTTTCTGACGTTTCTTGTTAGTCGGCTAATGCACTTTTAGTAATTTTCAACATAACCTTTGTATGGGAGATGAGCGTGGTTATTATCCGATTTCTCCTATTTTTGAACTATATATGGAAATGATTGAGTGAAACTACTCTATAGAGTTTGGTTGACATAGCTATAGTAGTTTCCGAGATATATGCAAAAAACTTAGTAGGCGGCGGAGCCACGCCCATCCCTAATGCGATCCTTTGTGCCAAATTTCACTTTAATATCTTTATTTACGGCTTAGTTATGACAACTTATAGGTCGGTTTTCGCCATTTTGTGGGCGTGGCAGTGGGCCGACTTTGCCCATCTTCGAACTTAACCTTCTTATGGAGCCAAGAAATACGCGTACCAAGTTTCATCATGATATCTCAATTTTTACTCAAGTTACAGCTTGCACGGACGGACGGACGGACAGACAGACATCCGGATTTCACCTCTACTCGTCACCCTGATCACTTTGGTATATATAATCCTTTATCGGACTCTTTTAGTTTTAGGACTTACAAACAATTGTTATGTGAACAAAACTGTAATACTCTCTTTAGCAACTTTGTTGCGAGAGTATAAAAATAATAAATTTAACAGAGTATTTGAGCTTGCACTTGGCATTGTATTGAATCGAGTGACCCGCTCTTTCGCGCACGTCGTCAGAAAAGGTGACACTTTACACCACTTGACTTTGTTGCCATCACTCTGCAACTCACTTGTGGTGCCCAATTATTACACACACACTTTTTACGCCCACAGTGGGTGTGCTAAAACACATGCAAAGGCCTGACAAATGAAAATATTAAAAAGAAAATACGAGTAGCAATCAATAGGAATAAAACGGTGAAATAAAAAGAAGAAATAATACAAAAAACAGCAAACACGAGTCGACTTTGCTTCCGCTCATTTAAGGCTGTCGCATTTGCTGCATTAAAAAATACATTTTATTCATAACGGAAAAATTATATATGCGCACGCAAACATAATTAAACACAAAAAACAATAACAGATTATAATAAACAAAAAGTATTTTTTGAATAATGAACGGAAGTGGGTAAGCATTTACCAACACCCCACACGGATCACTCAAAACTATGTGGCAGGCTAAAGGCGCGCGGCAATGCGGCTTATGGGCTGCGCTGACAGCAGGAGCTGCAGGAGCCACAGGACAGCAAGTGCCCGAAGTATATGTCAGAGTGTAAGAATGGCAGTTGTATGCCGAACAGCAAACGCGAGAAACGTTCGACGTGCACAGGTCAATCGGCTACAGTGGATCGAAACCGCTGTTAAAATAAAACCTTATGCAAAGTGATAAGAATCTTTATTATATAGTATATTATACATTGGTACTTAGCTCTAATGATTCTTAACCGAAAGGCGCCTATGACTAGCCGAAAGCTTTTTGTGCAGTTTTTTATGGCAGAAATATGAAATGCGTTAGTTTCTTTTGGTGTTTGCCGATTCTGGAATCAAGCAGAGTCCTTTTGTAGAACTGGTGGTTCAACACAATATCTAAGCATTAAACGAGCGAGCTATAAGTATTGGYTATGGCTTTTATTTCTTATTTTTACTRTCAGTTTTTATCAGATCCACACCTWCTTWAAACCCTAATATTATATATGTAYGAGGTGTGTTCAAAAAAGAAAGACGATATTTATGCATTTATGCCAGCATTGTGAGCGGACGGCCCTTTAAAGTTCCCTTTTTTTCGGAAATAGGAAAAAGGAGCTTAAGGCCATGTCTTGCGAGTATGGAGGCTGGCCAAAGTCACAGTATGGTTTCTGTTCTAGAATTCATGAACAAGCAAGGAAGTRTGAGCTTTTAACAAGCGAAACTCTTCAAGGTCTTAAAGAGATTTCTAATCTTAGCGGCGAAATCAGCGGAGGGATAAATTTCCTTTCGGTCATCACTTCACAAAATACTGTAAGTGAAAATTACAACACGAGTCCACGAATTTGGCACCTGATGAGACACGTGCGGCCAAAGCTGACACCTAAAGCTAACTGTTTTCTATTAAACCAATATYTCCATGTAAGCAAATGCTCTCAAAGGCATTTAAAAGTGAATGTGTATGGATGCATGTCGCCATCCACTGTTTACAGGATGTCGCCATGCAAAAGTGCCACTCGAAGCACCGAAAAGTCCTACACATGAGTATCGTTTAGTCGCCGCCGCAAACGCGGTGTTATAACTTTGTGAGCTCTGGCTTGTGGCATTATGAGTTGCCGGATACGCTTAATTGTTGCTCTGAATGCACGCACACACACGCGCTGCAATTACTCGAATGCATACACACTTATATAAATAGGATTTCTTAAAAACCCACCACACGTCGCTTCAATATAAAAATGTACATTTTCTTTTTGTCTTCCGCTTTCGACGGCGACCGCTTTTAATTACACACAACACTAATGACTCGTTGCGGGGCCAGCGATGTGCGTTATAGGCGACTGTTTGCAGGAGGAGTGAAGTTTCCGTGAGCCATCGACGGAATCGAGATAAGCATCAGCGCGCTTAAGTGTTACTCTTACCGTTGTTGCTTTTATTGTTTATGTCCTTTAATAATTGTGAAATTTYATGCTTCTTAGCTTAAGCCCAGTGGGCATGTTAGCGTGGAGAATAAGGAATAGAAATAAGTTAGGACTGAATGCTCAGATATGTGCGTGGTCGGATATTGCGTGTGACCGCGAGTGACCCGCGACTTCTTCCATCTCCCTCCAAACCTACGGTAGGTAAGTTAGGGTTCTCGTAGTTCCCTTTGCTTATTATCACACCACTGTGTACTTATATTATGTAATATACCCGTATTTATTAAGATTTTGCATGTGTTCAAAAATATGCTAATAAAATATAAGCAAAAAAGGGGACAGTGTTATTATTTTTCACAAATATTTGCTGTTGACCAAAGTAAAATGAATATACGAGTTATGTTTAGAAAACACTAAAATTTCGCGCCTTTGTAAAGTCCAGTTGTCAAAATTTTTTTTTATTATATTGACATACATATGTACATGCCCCTGAAGTACAATAAAATTTTCATTGCTTACTTTGTCGATAGCAGCCCCTAAGGTCAGACGTTTTATGAGTTTTTATGAGCTTGTCGATTTTCGTTTGTTAAAAGCTCACACTTCCTTGCTTGTTCATGAATTCTACAATGAAAGTTATACTACAGCAATGACCAGCTTCCACATTTGGCAGACATAGCGGCGTGTGATCTTTGTTGATCATATTATTATAATATTGGATACACCATGAAAAATTTTAGACTGACTAAAACCAATTGACCTTTAAAAAAATGATATTTTGACATGAGATTTTTTTTTATTGGAAGTTTTTTTTCGATATCACGTCAATATAAGAGGAATAATCAGTATTTYAAATAAAAAATAAATTATGTTTGAAATAAAAGAAGGTGWGTTTCCAACAAATTTTGAGGAAGAAATTAATTTTTAGTAACGGGTTTTTCAATAAGAACGCTACGAAAGTAGGCCGTTAAGGACAGCAAGCAAAGCTATATTTTTGCCGTTTTTTSACATTTATCTTGCAAAAGGTTTGCCATTTCATCATGGAAATATATACGATTGAACAACAAGTCGAAATTATTAAAATTTTCTTACGAAACTCGGAGTCAGTGGCCTCTACTTTAAGAGCGCTACATCCAATTTATGTCGTCATAATCGTCCTATGCCAGTGAGACAAAGAAGTGCCCATAGTGCCGCTTGGGTTGGCCAAAAACTAGAAAGTGATCTGGAGTTTCATCGAAAAATCATCATCAGCAATGAGGCTCATTCCTGGCTGAATGGCTTCGTCAACAAACAAAATATGCATTATTGGTCAGGCAGCACCCCACACGTACTGCATGAGTCACAATTGCATCCCGAAAAAAATATGGTACTGTGCGTTTTATGGACCGGCGGTGTCAATGGCTCGTATTTCTTCCATGACGCTCAAAACCGGCACGTTACTGTAACCAAATATTTTTGGACCTAATTGGATGATTTGGACTTGGACAATATGTGGTTCAACTGAACGACGCCGTAAGCCACACAGCGAATGTCACAATCGATTTATTGACAACCAAGTTTGGTGAATGTGTTATCTCAGGAAATGAGGTTTTAAGCAAGGAGACTCCCTATCGTTTGACTTCTTCAATGTATTGCTAGAGAAAAGCATACAAACTGTAGAGTTAAGAGAGTAGGTATAATCTTCGATACGAGTGTATAACTGCTGGCACCTCAACAAACCGTTAGTTCTGCTTTTTTCAGACTAAGACAGCAAAGCGGCACTGGTGACAGTAATATTTTCGTAGTCGTAGATAATATCGTCCAGCTGTTGATATGTCGCATCCGATATTCATTATATATCAGTTATAGCTGCTAGACAAACTGACCGATCAAACTGTAATATTTTTATCGAAATCTTTTGTATTTAACGAGATATCTTCGCGAAACTTGGCATGGTTATTGATTTTTTCTAATTATTTAACCATAACTCGACTTGAAGTTTGGGTAAAAGGAAGTAGTAACACGTTTTCTGTTGGATAGGTTTCTAGATTTAGTTAAACCGGATATTATAGCTCCGCTGGAACCTAAGTTCAAATTTSTTTTTGCTTTAGTGTCACAAAATTGTTTCATAGTCGATTCAGAAATTATATAAGGTTGATGATGGCGGATATATAATTTTTTTTTTGAACACACCAAAACGATTGTAAAGAAGACGTCTTCTCTTCGAAAGGAATATTYMAAAAGAGAGAAAATTTACGCAGCACTTTCTTTTCAATGAAAAATTGTTTATGTTCCGAAACACGCACTCAACTTATGAGCAGTCGGTCTATGGGATTCCTTTCAATTGCCATTTATGTGCGTTTCATATTAGAATGTTCAACACGCTAAATATGAATATGAAAGTATTTTTATTAGATATTCTAAATATGTAAATAGCGCTGTGGTTAACTGCCCGCACGTTAGTCCATCACTCATAGWTTTATATTTCGTTATTTTTTATTGTTTCACAAATAAAAAGGAAACTCCGTAAGCGAAAGGGCTTGGACACATAAACCAGGTATGGTATAACGGTTTGCTTGTCGTGACTGCGATGTAAGGAGCAAATAAACACAGTTGCAAAAGCAGAAGTGAGTACATACGTATTCATTGTCATAAGTGTTGAATGTACACACACACATATATATATAAGCATACATGATGTCATAACTGTGGGTACGCCTGTGAATAAATTTCAGTTACTCACGTGTCGTATGACGTGCAAAAATAATTGGTTTCAAGTCTAGACTTTTAAATTGACCGCTGCTTTGTCACCACATGCGATGTGCAAAAGCTCAGCTGAATGAAAGAAAAATTAATTTTTAATTGAAAAAAAAAAAAAATAGTTTAATTAAATAAAACTTTTGCTTACTTGCCAGCAAGGCTTCGGTATTAAATTGCCACTTCAGCGCGTAAGCTGCACCAACAATGGCTTGTCACTTTCAGTCGCTGCATTATTTGCTTTTCACAAGCGACTTAAAGCCATCAGCTAGCTTTGGGTTTGTTTAACATATACTTTACTATTGGGCTTGTGTGTGGGTGCGCGCATAAGTCAAATGAAATGTCTTTTGGCATCTGCTAGCTAAAGTATTAAACGACGAACACAAATGCCACAAATAGCACAACAAGGATATACAACGCCCCTGGTAGCAGCAGATAGTCAGCCGGTTAGGCCAGGTACGCAGTGGCGCAATGTGTAACGGAAAGCTTGGAGTGTTTAAAGGCGACGTTTGGCAATGGAATTCAGCAATTTGTTCCAGCACAATCGAAATTTCTAAGACCAGGTAAGTAAGTATGGAAAAGAGGTGTGAATTGCTTACTAACACCGGATTCCAAGTTTAGTCCCGGTCCAGCTTTCTTTTCATTCACATAAGCTACCGAATTTTCCATTAATATCAATTTTTACTTCTTGCAAAAACCAAACTGACAAAAAAAAAATAAAATAAAAATAAAAAAAATAAAAAAATAAATAAAAAAGATGTTATGAAACCGCAAACCTTAATTTAGTTTATCACAAATCCCCACGAGTATTTGTTTTGGCTAGCGTCTTCGCACATACTTTTACTTTCAAGACTTTCYGCTACCGAATACGGCACGTCTCACTGTGTGCGCAGCCTTAGTCAGCAGTCAGTAACCCTTTTGTTTGGCAGGCATCCTTTACGCATTTTCCTCATTCCGCTTGTGCGCTTATGCTCGGCAATTTAATGGATTGAGGTTCAAAAGTCGCGAGCGCATTAAATTTCGACGCAACGGCTGTGGCGTTTAAATGGCCACGATTTTCTGCACTGTTCAAGATGTCCATGTTATTTTGATTTTTTGTTTGCTGCCTTTTAACCCTCCGCCCCCCCGACATCCGTGGCAGCGCTCTGCTCAATGAGGCTATTAAACGGTACTTACTGGAAATTGTTTTTCTTCGAGTCGAGTGGGCCACGCACTGCTCGCGAGCACCAGCGCAAGCAAAGTTATTAGATAAATTCCGTTAAGAAGATTAGTTAATTTAATGGAAGCAAAATTAGCGTTGCTATGTGTGGGTATTGTTGTTGTCGGCATGTGCGTGTGGCGGCGCCTTGCCTTGGCAAGTGTTTGTCGAAATTTTTATACCCACTTTTAAGTATTTGTTTAAGCGGCTTTTCTCAAGTGTTGCCCTTGAGTGGGCAATTGGGGGCATAATTACGCATTCGGACATTTATTTGGGTTTAAGGCCTAATTATCTGGGTTACTTGCTTGTTATTGCTTGCTTGCATTGGTGAGAATAATAGTAAATGAGGCCATTAATATTGCATCGTAAATGAATTTTATAGGAAGTCGATTGGCATATTGCCAAATCTGAGGTGCCTAATAACAGAAGATTTTCAAGGAAGCGATTTTAAAGTGGGATTTCGCATTAAGCGCGTTGTTTACTTGTAATAAAGGCTTTTGGTAATTATGTATGTAACCCTGAATAAATATATCATTTTCTAAGTTACTCTACAATATTTGTTATTATTTTGTAAAATTTTGTGCTGCTTCGCAAACTATCTTTGTTTTTTCCATGATTGAGGTAAGAAGTAAAATTATCGTATTCTTCATTATACTAACTGCCATTTTAATAATCGACCATAATTTTACAAAAATTCGACCTAAARTCTGCCTTCTATTCATGTATTTCATTCCTATATCAGTGATTACCTACAGAAGTTATCATGTTTATCTATAGCAACTACATATTGGGTAGTCGAAAAAGTTTTTTCGTATTTTGTCAATAKATGTCGTTGCAGTCCTATAAAGCCAGTGCTTCGGATACCAATCACTTTGCATCACACCATATAGTATTTGAAATGTGAGATAAGCTTCATTTAACATAAAAAAAAAAAAATTCGGGAAAGTTGAAAAAAAGTTAGATCTGATCAAAAATGAGTGAAAATGATAATGAAGAAATTAGCTATATTTCGAAATTTTTGTATAAAAAGGAGAAGAATGCTGCTCAAGCTACCGATGAAATTTCAGAAGTTTACGGAGACGATGTTATATCAGTTCGTGTAGTACAACAAGAGTTCGCTCGCTTCCGTTATGGAAATTTCGAAGTGAAAGATGCACCTTGCCCTGGTCGAGCTATCGT
>NW_017536129.1:0-1589 GCF_001853355.1 Bactrocera latifrons | reverse complement strand
AGCATTGCTGTTGTTAAAGACAACATCGTTATTATGTTTCATTTTATTTTTGCCATATGTTGCTATAGAAGTTATTATAAACGGTCTCATTGTCTTTTAGAACAGTGGCACGTGGCACACAAAATTTAAAATTTTGTCTAAAATTTCTCAATATATCACTCTATTCAAGGATTTACATGGGTATTCGGGTTTCAAAAATCGATTTTTTTTTATTGTAGGATTAAATTCATGAAACGTTTCCCAATAGTGTATATTTGTAACAATAAAAAAATTCCAATAAAATATTTTATTTTTTATATGAGAAAAGAATTGTTGAAAACAATGTTATGTTTTACCCGAAGTACATGGGTTTCTACCCCTTAAAACAACTTAAAATAATAAATTTCTAATTAGTGCTTGTGTGTGTGTTTTTCATAACGAAATAAAGCCAGCTCATATGGCAGTTATACCATAAAACTTCGCAATTTAGCTCTAAGAAGACTGTCGTTGCACTATTTGTTGCATCCTTGTTGTTGCAAGCACAAACGACTGGGCACAACAATTAGTAAATACAGTTTGCTTCAATTTACTGTCTAATCCTCTCAGAAATTCAGCCACTTCCGGCAGTATTTACGTGCTATTGCATATCAAGGCAAACAATCGAAAAATTATCACAACTTTGTCAAGCCGTTCAATCATCCAATTAATTGACCTCAGAATCAGCATTCTTCCTGTGTTGTTCAGAAAAGAAAGATAAAGAAAACAAAAAAGAATAAAAACCTTAACTTCACCTCTGCACCTGCTCTGCACATATAATACCCTTCACAAATAAAAATTTGTTTCAAACAGGAACTCGATATTAATTGATCAGTTTGTATAGCAGCTAAACGCTCCAGTGATCCGATATCAACAATTTCTGCGGATATTGTAAGTTTGCTTTGAATAGTAGTCTATGTCAAATAGACTCTCTTATCTCTTCAATACATGGAATTGAGTTGAATCGAACGATTTGTATGACAGCTATATTGTTTAGTGGTGCGCTATCGGTGGTTCCGATAAATGAGCAGCTTATTGATGAAAAAAGAATGTGCAAAAAAATTGCGTTCATTATTTCTAAAACTGAGGAACTAGCGATTGGTCGGAAATTTCTAAATCGACAGAACTCATCGCGCTAATAATTTATACGATACAGGGTCTCCAACGTTTCTTGCTAGGTGTTATGAACAGCATAGCAAACTTAATACAATCTCTTCGGGGTATAAAGCTTGAAAAATAAAACATTTTCCTACACTTACACATTTCTCAATGAAAACAGACTACATACATACTATATATTATATCTATCACTAAATTTTTGCAACTGAAATTTAACATCCTTAAGTGATACATATCGAGCGTGTTTGAAGAGCGATTCTTGCTACAATACTTTCTACATTTTCTGACATCTTCAGCCAATTTTTTCAGCACTCAGTAATTTTTATACGCAAATCTGCCTATCGATGCCTCTCGTGAATACACTATGTACTATATTGAACCGTCAAGGTTGGATACGTTTCCTCATTTAACAATGATTTTGTCATGCAACACGGCCGTTGCCAATTTGTACAACT
>NW_017536128.1:0-1530 GCF_001853355.1 Bactrocera latifrons | reverse complement strand
CAGAACAAGCGGTATTTGGAAATAAAGTGGCGTGAGTGCGCACATGTACAGTGTAGATGAAAAATATGCAGATAATCACTCAAAAGCACATTTATGCTTACAATTTTTTCAATCATTGCTGCAACTAAAGGCAGCTAGTAAGAGCTGAAGGAAGTATTAACTCACATAGCAAATATAAACATACACATATACAAATATAAACATACACAAACGCATTCATACATGTACAAACATAAAACCACATATACGCCATGTTATGCTAAAATTCGTTATCTCAGTATATTTGTACCAAAACTTTCGTTGTCGCTGTTCCGTTTTACCATATCTGCATATTTCTGCTTCCCCCATTGAGTCAGCCTTGTTTACTTGTTGTTGAGTCAAGCAATTGCTTGCATCATACATGTTGACAGTTTCACTTGCTACACTAATATGACTTGCTGTTGCACATAACAAAAATAAATCTTTACATGCACTCACAAACAAAAAGGGAAAAAAAGTTTGCCGCGCTTGAAAGCCACACACGCGTATCCCATGCAAAAAATTTTTAAAGCATTTACACACCTTATTTTTATACTCTCGCAACAAAGTTGCTAAAGACCGTCTGTCCGTCCGTCCGTGMAAGCTGTAACTTGAGTAAAAATTGAGATATCATAAAGAAACTTGTTACACGTATTTCTTTTCCCCATAAGAAGGTTAAGTTCGAAGATGTGCAAAATCGGTCCACTGCCACGCCCACAAAATGGCGGAAACCGAAAACCTATAAAGTGTCATAACTAAGCCATAAATAAAGATATTAAACTTGGCACAAAGGATCGCATTAGGGAGGGACATATGTGGACGTAATTTTTTGGAAAGTGGGCGTGGCCGCCCCTACTAACTTTTTTGTACATATCTCGGAAACTACTATAGCTATGTCAACCAGACTCTATAGAGTCGTTTCCTTCAGGCATTTGCATATACAATTCAAAAATGGAAGAAATCGGATAATAACCACGCCCACCTCCCATACGAAGGGTATGTTGAAAGTTACTAAAAGTGCGTTAACCGACTAACAAAAAACGTCAGAAACACTCAATTTACGGAAGAAATGGCAGTAGGAAGCTGCACCCAGACTTTTTTTAAAAACTGAAAATAGGCGTGGCGTCGCCCACTTATGGACCAAAAACCATATCTCAGGAAGTACTCGACCGATTTCAATGAAATTTGGTACATAATATTTTCTTAACACCCTGATGACATGTACGAAATATAGGTGAAATCGGTTCACAACCATGCCTTCTTCCAACATAACGCTATCTTGAATTCCATCTGATGCCTTCTCTGTATAATATATACATTAGGAACCAATGATGATAGCGGAATAATATTTTACACTAATACGGTATTTGAGCTGAGGTATCCCTTGTGGAAAAATTGTCGTGATCGGACTATAACTTTTCAATACAATTAAAATTAATWAAAATACAATTCAATACTCAAAGTACACAAATTGATCTAATCTAATTAATTTACAGCAAAATAAAAAAATAT
>NW_017536127.1:0-1576 GCF_001853355.1 Bactrocera latifrons | reverse complement strand
TTTTTGATCTTCAAAGCTTTTTATATAGTCGAACATAATCTACCTATACTTAGGTGATGTGACAAAAAAGCACACGAAAATTGTAATTAAATTCCACGGGTAAATGATATTTCAGCAAGTAAGAAAGTATCAAGTTCGGGTGCAACCGAATATCTTAGACTACTTGGAACTTGCAAAAATCAAATCCAGATACCTTAAGGTGCAAAACCGATTCAAACCAATCAAATAGAATAAAATCTGATGGATGTCCGAATATCTTGGATACATTTATATGGGGTTTAAGTCAAGTTTTCGCTCAAATTTGTCTATTCGCACGTTCTCTCATAATCATTGGGATAGCTCACATATTGTACGATATATGAGGTACAAAGTCACCCGGAAGTTCGAAAATTTTTATATTAGATATATGGGAGCTAGGGGAAATATTGTCTCGATTCAACCCATTTTACCATTATGAGAGAAAGATTATCCCAGTATTTCAATTATATATATCTCACATATTAGCCGCAATGTTCGAATATAAGTCAACTAACGGTACTGGGATCCAAACATTCGGTACCTAGCTTCTTGAACAGTTTTTGGTTATAATAGAAAGTTTTATACCGTTATAGTTATTGCTTCTTGATGTTTAATTTCATCAGAGTTCTTATAATTATTGTGCTAGGTAAATTTGGTTGCTATAGATTCAGTGGTTTGGGAGATATGTACATTAAACTTATTAGATGGCGGCGCCACGCCCACTTCTCCAAAGCTGTTTTCCCAAAGATGCTTTTTGCTACAGTGATATCATGTGCTAAATTAGTGTTCTACATCTTAGTTAAATGCCTAATTATGACTCTTAATAGGTTTTCTTGTAATGGCTTTTATGGGCGTTGCAGAGATCCGATTAAGCTCATCTAAGAACTTGTAATTTTCTTTAAACTCACATATCAAATTTCATCAAGGTATCTCAATTTTTACTCAAGTTACAGTTTGCACGGACGGACGGACGAACAGACAGACAGTCAATCGGATTTCAACTTTTCTCGTCATCCTGATCATATATATATATGGTATATAACCCTAGATCTAACCCGATCAGTTTTAGGTGATTCGTACAACCGTTAGGTAGATACAACTAGTATAATGTCTAGTAACAGTTTGCAAAAGTATCAAAAATGTATTTTGCTAAGTTTGTAGGACTGTCCCAAATGACTATGCCAAATATGAACGGGATCTGTCAACCCGTTTGCTTACAGCAGATGGTTAGATCGGTATATCTCAGTGCGTTGCGATTTTTACAATGGCTGAAAATGTCGAACAAAGAATTTGTCTAAAATTTTGTATATCTAACCAAATTTTGTGGACGAATTCATTTTTAATGTTGGAAAAGGTTTACGGTAATTCAGTTGTATTCAAAACACAATCCATTGGGGGATACAAAGCCTTTAAAGGCAGTCGAGAGATCGTTGACGACATTCAATTAATGAAAGTATTGAAAAAATGAGGTATATCAATGGAATCTACCCATGGTGCTTAAAAATCGTTAGGCAAGTGTTAGAGAGATGTCAAGAGAGTACGACATCTCTCGGGAGTC
>NW_017536126.1:0-1591 GCF_001853355.1 Bactrocera latifrons | reverse complement strand
CCTCACTGAGAAAATACGCCAGCTAACACTTGATAATATAGGCAGCATTAAGATGAAAGTGGTGAGCGGATTTCTAGAAATTCTGCGTAGTGAAAGACACACTGAAGTGCCATCCACTGCCCACAAACTTCTTGGCTTCAACCACCGAGTGAAGACCAAACCGATGATGGTGTATAAAGATCAGATTGGGGATTCTTTTATCTCGGAATTCGAAATGGTTTGGAGAAACGAATAGGCGTGAATGTCTACAAAGAAAAAAACATACGTGTGTTAGTTCATATAGATGGATTGAAGGTATACCATTATTCCAAGGGAACTCTCTGGCCTATTACGATGAAGTTGGTGACAAAAAAATATACCTGCAGTCCTTTTGTACCAAGCCAAAAAATGTGAGTGATTTTTTGAGTGATTTCGTGGAGGAAGCTAAAAAATTAATCCTCGAAGGCATAACCATCGATGGTTGTAAATTCAATTTTGAAATAATAGCTATTGTTGCGGATAGTCCAGCGAGGGCATTCCTCAAGTGCATAAGAGGGACAACAGCCTTTTATGGCTGTGAATGATGTACAGTTCAAGAGGAAACTCTGAATCGAAGAAGAGTTTATCCTGAATCTTGGAGAAAAATGGGTGAAAAGGGAGAAAAATAATTATAAATTATCAACACAACAGTTGAAAGAATTTTCAAATTTAATGAACTCGGTGAAAGATTATGTAACGGCAGAATTTCAGAGGAAGAAGTTTGATGTCGAGGAAATTGGGCAATGTGCCCATTTTTACTGCTCCTTTTTACTGCTTTACGCCGGTGGCATTGTCCTGCAGCTTGTTCTCGATGATGACAAATATCAACACTTTCTGCTACTTCATGTAGCATGYCGTGTTTTGTGCAGTGATAAATTGATAACCAGGGGTCTTCCCATGGCAAAGATTCTATTGCATAATTTCGTTCAACTAATGCCGATTTATTATGGAGAAGACAGTGTCATAATGACTATTCATCACCTCAGTCACCTCTGTGATGACGCAGCTAATTTTAAAACCTCACTGAGCCACTACTCTGCATTTTGGGGGGAGAATTTTATAGGCCAGTTGAAGGATTTTGCAAGTAGCCGARCGAAACCCTTGGCTCAAATCGTCAATCGCCTCAGTGCTTCATCAGACAGTGCAAAAGTGAGACCTCGTGTTGCAATACGTGATGTGAAACCTGAAAAAGTCCCTGAGACAATTAAAATAAGTTGTGAAGAATATTCATCAGTCAAATCAGTAACTTATAATGACATGATACCATAGGCTTTGGAACCTAACAATGTCGTGGAACTAACCTCGGAAAAACTCTTTGTTATTTCAAAATTATGGGTTAAATCAAAGTGCCACCATAGTGAAAAGTCAACAGACGATATTTACTTAGATGGATTTAAACTGCACTCTTTAAATGATGTGTTTGACGCTCCCTGTGCGTCAAGAGAAATTGGCGTTTTCGCAATTGACAAATTAGCAGGTTCGCATGAGCTGGTAACCATCGGTAACCATTTTTTCAGAAAAATTGAACCTACTAATTCTCATTTTCATTAGGTAAAACAGCGTACAGTAACAC
>NW_017536125.1:0-1593 GCF_001853355.1 Bactrocera latifrons | reverse complement strand
TTGCGGTATTGAGACATCATTTGCAGTTTAGTTTGCATACTTTTACGCGATTTATCTTCCATTTGCTAAATTATTTTAAATATGAAATATATATGTAGTTGAAAATGTGAATAAAGAATAAAGAAAGCTACTGACAAAACCACGCTGTAAGCATCTGGGATCCCCACGGTATGGTACACTATAATGGGTATCGATAATGAGGCGGTAGTCTTTTTAAATTCGCGGCATTCGTTGGGAACTGAACTCCATCTGGTATCGCAAAGAACCAAAACTGGTCTATGCGTGGCTTATTGGCCTAGTAGATTAACCTAACTTAACCTTTACCACCACGAGATAAGCTCTTACCCTATACTCCTCACTAAGTTCCTTGAACTTCGCAATCGCCGGCATGCCCAAATACAAGATGTGTTTAATAAAATTTGATTGATCCTCAATGTCTTGGCTGAGCGAACGCAAAATTGGCTCATAAAAAATGCCATCGTGTCGCAGCACCTGGATCATCTTCCTGTAAGTGCCATTAATAGTTTTTATCGCCTTTAAGCGTACGTTGGAGTTCTCAATTTTCTTGCGAAAAACGCGTGACTTCAACTCCTCCTCCAATACGAACTCGTTCTCGTACTTGATGCGATTTTGCAAAACAGCGCGCTCGAGCTGAGAGGCAGAGAGGCAGTATTAATTATACAGAGATCGAGAGATAGACAAAGTCGGTGAATTAAACATTTCTTAGTAAAGTAAATATCAGAAAGAATATAAACTGTAATGTCTACCAATTTTTCCTTGTATACATTCTTCAACTGATCCAGTCGAAACTTTAAGCGATCCCGCTCCTTACGCATTACAAATGTGCGCTGATTGATATTGTCCACAACCAATTCAACGGGCATCTTCTGATACAAGCGCTGCATATCCTTGTGGTTGATGAGAAAATTTCGTATCTTCTTGGTATTATCGCCGTAGAGCACATTGGAGAGCTTTGTACGTCCGTCGCGGCATTGACGTTTCAAATTGCGGTTTTCGCGTATGTAACGCTTGTGATTAGCTGCCGCTTCTAGCTTTTTGAAAACCAAACGCTTTGCTGCTCAATGTAGGATTGCAGTTATGTTCACATCGATTTTCAATTTAGTCAAAAACTTACATAATAAGTCAGCCATGCAATTGAATTGCTCCGTCAAGGAGGTGGGTGTCCAGCGATCATCAATGACCATATGTTGACGCACAAATGAGACACCGAAGAAGCCGTGTGTTCGGACGGCGCGCGGATGTACTGGCTTCGGTGCCATTATAAGATTTGCTGGCTGCCGAGCTGCGTGCTTTTCCCGCAAACTTTTGATTCCAACCATTCTTATTTGTTTGGATATTACTTTACTACTAACTAATTTACGTAATTGAAATTACGTTACTAAAAAATTTATGTTTTTCCGAATTTATTAATTGCTTTGCTATTTGCCAATTTTTAGCGTATTTAATTGCGCTATAATTCGTCTGGAATTATAAAATTCGCGTAGTCACAATTCTCTTATACAAATTTTCACGTTTTGACAATAAATACTATTTGTAACTTGAATCGTTTCTGAAGATCATAAAAAGTCGACG
>NW_017536124.1:0-1595 GCF_001853355.1 Bactrocera latifrons | reverse complement strand
AGATTACAAGCAATAATATGTATATACAGTTGAACTTCCCTAACCCGAATCACTATAATCCACAAAAAATCTTCGGACTAGAGACTTCGAGTTATGGAAGTAAAGTAAATTTGACTTCTATTACCAATTCAATAGCTCCAGTTATGGAGAGCTTAGAGTAGTATTCGACAAAATGTTTCTCAGGAAAACGAAAATCATTATACATGTAGTATAGGAGAGTTGGGTGTAGTAACGATCCATATTTCTCTACATTTGTCAATACTATATACTCTTAATATAATACTCGTATGATAGAAGCTTTAATTCTAAAAAAATATTCATTTAAAATTTTAGTATTCATTTAAAATAAATTTACATTTATTTTTCAATTTAGATACTACGGATATATACAAAAAAATACATATATTTTTTCCAAATTTCCCACTGAGTGTGTGGTTTGACGTCCGATTGGCTTCAATTTTTATATGCTGTAACTACACCCATGAAGAACTGCACCCATGTAGTCAGTTATGTGCTGAATTAATTTCAGTTGTTATATTACATTGTCTGACATTGTGTTCATTTTTAACAAACTCTTTTAACACATGCCTGATAATGAAAAATAATAATGAAATTTACATAACCTAGAAATTTTTATAACATATGCGATTTTCAATTAAATGGCGAAATAATAAACACGAAAAAAGCGAAAGCAACACTGGTAACCTACATAAATTAAAGAAGTTTATTACAAACATGAACACAGAAGTTCGAAATTACTATAAATAAAGCAATATTTTAAATACTCTGTTTGTAATAAATTATATTTGCTGATATTACTATTTGACTTGCTTTTGTTTATTAAAATAATATTGTTCTAAATTGCATAAAACACAGGAAATTAACTTCCCGTTACTGATTAAACGGTTTCCTAAACTCCTGTTGTAATGTAATCAACAGTGTGGTGCGCCACTGCGTATACGCAATATTCACAAACAATATCGTTTATTTCAATTAACAGTAAACCAACTGCAAATCACCAAACAACCATATTCAAAAATGCAAGCATAATATATTCACGTGTGTGAGCCTGTATGTGTGTCCAGATGTTATTAACAAGCTGTATAAACACATAAATTATCAAGGATCAGATTTGGCATTTAAAGCGCGAGTTAGCAGTGAAAACGAACTGCTTTGTGCTTACCAAAAAGTATTGAGCGCGAACAATGTACGACAGACTCACAAATGTAAGAAATTCCGGTATCCACTTCCGCGTTCTCTTTTGTGCTTTCTCGCTTTGCTGTTCTTTATATTACATTCTTTCAGATAACGCCATAGTCAGTGGAATGCTTTGTCTACAGAAGCTGGTGCTACACACAATGAATTTTTAAAAATACATTTCCGGAGTCACCCGTAACCTCTCCTCACTACCTTTGGCGCTCTTTGTGTATATTGTAGTCAGCAATTGCCGTTAACCGGTGAATAATAAATGGCGACTAATTTTATGCAAGTTATGACGCAAATTAAGAATTAGCATTGTTAGTTCGCAAATTGTGTGATGCTATGTGCTGGTATGGTGTGAGAGAAACTCACGATCACATTCACAGTGTTCGCTG
>NW_017536123.1:0-1586 GCF_001853355.1 Bactrocera latifrons | reverse complement strand
ATATATTTCAAAAAAATAATGGCATTAAACAAAAAATAGTTTTTTGAGTTTGATAAATTTTAAAGTTGCTTGGATTTTCAAAGTTTAAGCTGCACCCGTAAACTGAAGTAATCCGATGTGTTTGCACCCTATTTATAGAATTTTTTAGAACCGTATATGAAGCATTCCATGAAAAAGTGGAACTCTGAACTGTTTTACAAATATACATTTTTATATATTATTGCACGTTCATAGTGAGATTATGTTCTCATCTAAAATAATTTACAAAAGTGGTAGTGAGTATGTCTCATTTTTTTGTAAATACCGTTATTTATTGAGAGTAACAACAAGTCGGATTTTTTCATTAGTCTTTACACAACTTTTTGCGAGGTCGCTACCGCTATTGTTTATCAGATAGAAACTAGATTTCTGTTCTTAGTTATAGTGTGTAGTCCGTTGTATTTAACTGCATACTAATTTTTTTGGTTAAGTGTTTTTTTGATAAGATAATTAATGATAATTAATCATGACGGAAAGGTAAGTTTTGATGTCCTATACGTGACGCTTAATTCCTTTTTCTATTAATAATTGTAAAACAAGTCGACTATACAAATTGAATTTTTCTGTTAACAGCTAACTTTTAGCGGTTTAAAAACTGGTGAAACAATTTTGTTTGAAATCGCTTTGCTTACAATATATTCTTGGTGATAATAAAGTGTCTGCACGTGACGCCACAGAATAAGTTATCTGACATCTTCAACTTTTACTGGCGTTTGTAATAAACAAAGCCCTTTTTTGTACTGCAAATCTCAATAACGCAAAAATGAGCGACCAGCAACCATCAACCAGTGCTAGCCGCATGCGAAAATTTCGAGAAAAGACAAAAGAGACAGATCCAAACTTTACCGCTAATGAGACTAAAAGATTGCGTGATCTTTGTAAGCGATAAGCAGAAAATCATTCTCAAGGTGAGTTAAAAGCAATTTTACTTAAGAAAGGGATAAGAAGAGATTGCAAAGRGCAAAAAAGCGGGTTGAACTTAAAAATCCTACCGATTCTCCTGTAAGTACTGAATCTCCGTACAAATCGAAACAGAATTTATCTAAAGCTGCTCAAAAGGCTCTAAAAGCACTGCCTCAATCACCAAGAAAGAAAAAAGTGGTTTTTACAGAACTAGCGCGTAAAATGGACATTGCTCTAGCAGGAAGGCCAAACATTAGCACATCAAGTGACGATACACGTTATGACGATGTGAAAGCATTTTAGAATTTTTTCCTAATGTCGAAATTGGATTTTAAAAATTTTGTAGTCTAAGACCGAAAAACGTTTTGCTAATGAAAGCAACACCTTCAGACCAGTGCAAATGTTTAACTCATGAAAATTTTATGTTCAAATTGAAATTTTTGAAACAAAATTATTGTAACGACTGGTGGACTACGATTTTATGTGATCCTTCTTTGGATTCGAAGTGCTGGAAAAATGAATGTGATACTTGTTCTGATGGCAAAAAAATATTAATTTCTATGGATTTAAGTACAATCTGTGTATGGAAAGAATGGGAAAAAAACTCAGAAAATAAACTACGTTTAGTAAACCACGAAACAAGT
>NW_017536122.1:0-1598 GCF_001853355.1 Bactrocera latifrons | reverse complement strand
ACAGGAATGGCACCGTCTGGTGAACGTGAAAGAAACGTTGGTGAAAGAATAGTCAAAGATTTATGTATCAACCTTTTTGATGGAAGTGGAAGAAATAGTGCTCGTACGTGCCCAAGAAAAGCAAGGCAGTTGTATTATTGTCCACTTCTCATTATACAACAGAAACGTCCGGTCCTAAGAAGAAGCCATTGCTTACAGTGCTGTGCAAATAAAAGTTACCACCATACAAAAGTACAAAATAAAGGTATTGCGATGTATTTTCTTGAATTTTTAAACTATTTTTCTCTTATTTTTGGATGGCAACCATTTTTTGTAACTGTCCATGGTAGGCTTTGTCAATTTTGTCACCGTTTTTTCCTCAAACTTCGCGTCAAATCAAATTCAAGTGCGGTTGAGTAATAAATGTGCAAATATGAAACAATTAACTTCTGATGAAAAAAGTGCAATTTTAACGTTCAGGAAGGAAAATTATTCCGCGAGGGAGATTTCAAAACGAATTGGATGCAGTCACGTCTCTATCCTTAAGTTATATAAAAAATTTTATGCAACAAAAGCAACAAAAAGGACTCCTGGAACTGGATTGAAAAACAAAACGACCACTGAAAGGATGGATCGAAATTTAAAAAATTTGTGCATACGATCTCGATTTTCGTCTTCAGCAGAATTGAGTTCCGAGATGAGGGAACGTTATGGAGTCACTATTAGTGCTTTTACAGTACGAAGAAGATTAGTAGCTGCAGGATTACGAGCACGACGGCCAAGAAAAAAAAGAGTTCTGATCACAAAAATGCGTGTTGCTCGGCTGAATTTCGCCAAACAACATCAAATAATACATTACAATAATAAAAGAGTTTTTGGAGCCATCAATCGATGCACTGTTTCCAGTAATTGTTGATCCGATGTTCCAGGACGATTATGCACCATGCCATAGAGCGAAAATTGTGAGTTTTAAAATTTTTGTTATCAATAATTAATTAATTTAAAAAACCAGTAAAATTAAAAGCAATTAATTCATTATTTTCTTTAAGGTAAAGGAATATCTGGACCAACTGGCATAAAAACACTAATATGACCTGGAAACAGCCCCGATTTAAACCCCATTGAAAATTCTTGGGCGGCTCTGAAGAGACATGTAGTTAAAAGGAACCCAAAAAACAAATTGGAACTGAAAACTGCAATAACTGAGGCTTGGAATACGCAAATAACGATTGACTACTGCCAAAAACTAGTAATGCCATGCCAGACAGAATTGCAGCTGTTATAAAGACCCGAGGAGGACATACTAAATACTAATGTATTGAGTTTTCCCAATTTCATAATAAACACAATATTTTTTTTTAAATACAATTAAACTTTATGCCAAACCGCTCAGTTATTATTTTTTGTTCATCATACGCGACCATGGAAAATCTGGGTAGTTTCCTTAACCCTCTCATGCCCGACGCTGCCTATATTACATGCGATAAGTACCGATGACACTGGGTCAGCTGYCCGAMCTCGTCCTAGGGTACCCAGACAGCACCTGGAGCGTGGCGTCATCAACGCCTCCACCCGAAGTCGGCCGGCCACACCAGCGGTATTAGAAGCATTGCCACGAC
>NW_017536121.1:0-1569 GCF_001853355.1 Bactrocera latifrons | reverse complement strand
TATAAAGCTGCTGACACTGCGCTTCCCATAGGTTGGCACTTCGCTGACGCTGCGCTTCCCACAGGTTGCCACTACACGTGTCGCATTCTCAGCGATTTAGTGGTGTCATATTGCATTACTTTGTATCATATGATATTAATGCATCATATGATAATTTTTGAATGTATGGGGTGCTAACTAGTCCCCCCTTGAAATTCAAACGTCCTCGTTTGAATCTTTAGGTGATTGAAAATTTGGTTGAGTCCTTATACTAGTATTGCCGGTTGTGACAGTTTTTTGGGTTCCTCTTTCTTTTGTTGCATCAAAAGATTCTTCCCGAAAATTAAGGCGATGACTATTAAAAAGACGATTAGAGTGATGCTGGTTCCGTATTTGACTCTGTTTGCTGCTTCTAACAGACTTACTTCTTTTGTATTGTTGAAGTTAAGCTGTCTCAGCACCTCCAGCGAGAGGAATTCTTCTATGTTGAGTGGTGCAGATGACGGTTGTAGGATTGCTGGTAGTGGTTTACTTGCTGTTCTTTCTTCGTTATAGCACTTTTTTCCGTTGATAGCAATGGTTACGTTGGTGTACAAAATGATGAAGGTCCCGTTTAAAAATGTAGATTCGTTATTTATTGAAATTTCTCCGTTGTATTTATTTAGTAGTATTATTCCAGGTCCCATTTCCTCTGTATTTGGGATATGCTGGTTGTTGACCTCCGTGCAGTTTGGCAAACGACATTTTAAAAGATTGTTTATACAAGTATCATTACTTAAATCTACTACATTATTGCTTAGGCATATTTGTAGGGAATTATATTTTTTACAATAACTTTCTGTTCCATAAATTCCCTTTTCGCAGTTTAAAATTGTATTGAAATTGATTTTATTGATTCTCTCGTTATTTTTTACTGCTCTAATATCTAAAGTTTTACAATTCTGGTTATCTACGGTTGGGAGGCTAACAATATAAATTATAATTTTGCTATTACTTGCAATTTTTATTTCGGAAAATTCGAGTGCTTCGTCTAAATTAACATATGGAATATTGTCGTTGTCTATTACTTCTTTTGCAATATTTATTTTTTCATTTGATAAAATAAAGGAATTTATTATGTTGGCTTTTGCCCAATGTATTGCATATGCAATATTTAAAATTTCTTCCTTAATTATTTCTAATTTGTATTTTAACTCTAAAAACGCTTCAATTTCTAAACTTTTTTATTTTTTCATGATTTTCATTATATTATTTGTAATTTTTGTTGTCTCACTAATTTTTCCTATTGTAAGTTTGTTAATTAATACCTGATTGGCTAGATGAGTTAGCTCTTCCCTCTGCACACCCGACACTGAACACCCACACGACGACACACTACACTAACGCGATCCACATATGAAGACACCACACATGCAGACATTCCACATGAAGACACCACACACTACTACACACGAATATATATCACACATCACACCACAACTCTACACTACCCAACCATCAAAAGCGACCGCGCGTGAGGACGACCGGGCTTCTCCTCGTCGATCTCGCAACGAGCAAACGTGTCACGCAACGTCATTTCTTTTATTAACC
>NW_017536120.1:0-1599 GCF_001853355.1 Bactrocera latifrons | reverse complement strand
TATCAAAGCTTCAAAAACAACCGTTTTCCTCTTTACAAAGCGAAGATTTCTTCCGTGTTTGAAGCCCCTAATACTCGATTTCAGAGAGTGGACGTGTCTAAAGAGTTCAAATTCCGTGGCTTCACATTAAACTGAATCTTACGGAGGAGTAGGCACTTGATTTAACAAGGCACCAAGTAATTTATGATATGAAGACGTCTAGCCGGCAGATCTTGGGGCTGCAAGCCATGTATCATATGTTAACTGAATACTATAATCGTAAGGCCTATTATCACTGCTCTGCACGGAGAAGATAGTGAGGAGAGAACAGCTTTGACATCAGGAATGCACCGTGCCAAGGTACTTATGGGAGCCCTACAAGGGTTAAAGAAATGATGAACCTCCCCCGAGATAAATTACGCCTCGCTAAATACAAGGCACTGCAGGCTCAGAAAGCCCTTATTCAACACAGGCATAGTCTCTTGCGAAAACTGCCGGTTCTGCGACATGGAATAAAAACCTCCAGAATATCTGTTTCTGGATTGCCCAGCAATTTGCAGAAGCAGGCTCAAGGCCCTATGTTTCATCTACGTGGACAGAGATCAAATCATCTCAGTAGCGCCCAGCAGGCTCCAGTAATTGTTCGGAATGTTGGACCTCTCCGACCATATGTGATATAGGAACAATAGAAAGTGGGTCGCAGTTCAAAGGCTCAATTTTTCTGCCTATCTAACTGCAAAAATATTATGGAGTCTGTTTATTAAATAGATAACAGAAAGTGTTCAAGTTATTCTTACATGGCATAACTTAAACTCCAGTGTCAGCGAAAAACTAATATTTGGATACTGAAAGAGCACTATTAGATACCGGGGAGCGAACATTATCTTCTATTATGTGTTACCGTTAGAGTTGTTTTCTCTATTCAATTGCTCTTGATTTATAAGTTTTATGTTCCTTTCACTTCGAAATAACCGAGACCTACTCATTCAAGGGAAACGAAACTGCCTTCTTTATCGAAGTCGCACTTCACTTGATTAATGAATTATGTGCCGCTACATAATACAAAACGAAAATTAGCATTCGAAAAAAATGACGGAATAGAATAAACTGGCCAAACGGATTTCCGTCAGACACACGATCAATAAAACGAATATCATGCAACCGCAACACAATATTCTGATGGAAATTGGAAAAAAGGCAATCTTTTATACATTACAACAACACAATAAACGAAATAAACATAATAATTGTGACATTGAAGACAATTTACAATAAACGCCTGGAAAAAACGCCAAGACAAGATTGCAAACGTCGAAGGAATGAATGAATGAATAATGAATTGGAAATTCAAAAGTCACGAAAATTTTGCTGAATTTGGCTGGTGAATAATTGTAGTAGCGAACTAATGATGATATTATGCAGCGCACAATTGGGGTGACACCCTCTTGTAAGTCATGCGATTGCTGTTGTTGCTATTTTTTATTTCGCCATGTTTTTTCTTTTTGGAATCGTATTTTGCTTCGAGATTAGCAGAAGAGCACATGTTTGTTTGTGTTATTGTTGTTGTGGTTGCTGTTTCCACTTGAACGCCGACAATTGTCAAATCACGCTCAATTGTTG
>NW_017536119.1:433465-453607 GCF_001853355.1 Bactrocera latifrons | reverse complement strand
CTTTGACATCTCAACTGATGAAAATATTAAAAAAGTGAAGGAGTTGGTGCTTGAGAATCGTCAAGCAGGTGTTAGAGAGATGGATAGAGAGCTCAATATCTCTCGCGAGTCCGTTTGAAAGATTGCGGTGGATATTTAGGATATCAAATGGACATACTTGGTGGTGCGATTTCCGATCCCACATTCATAAAGAGCATTATAAGTGCCGATGAATCATGAGTTTATGAGTTTGACATGCAAACAAGTCAACAATCATCGCATCGTGAACTTGTTTCGGGCCGTATTGAGGCGTTGTCGTGAAAAAATCCGTCGAAAACGGTCGAAATTATGGAAGAACGATTCATGGATTTTTCACGATGATAATGCACTATCACTTTGACCCACGATTGTCACCAAATTTAAAGCTAAATTTGCTGAAGGATTACTTTGAAGGTGATAAAATATATTGATATTTATAATTTCCGGGTACTTTTTTGTCACATATATGTATTATATATATTCATGTATATGTACAAGTGTCCATACCAGCGAACCAAGAAAACTCGTTTTGTTTTGTTTTTTTATTTTTTATAATCCTGGTCCGCATGCTAATTGTGGCGACAGCTAAGTTTGTTCTCCTATGCAAATATAAACTATTTTGTAGTGTATGCATACTCCTCAGATGAGTTTAAAAACAAACTACTTATCTTAACTAAATACCTACAYACATACATATATATAAACGTATGCAAAATGAGGTACAATAAGCGTTGAATTTGAAATTGCGAAAGAGATAGAGAACGACACAAGAGAATGAGAACAATGAAGAGAGCAAACTCGCAAGAACGTGATAAACGCTTTAGAGCGGAGCGAAATTGCGCGCAACAGTTACGATAAGCAGCCTGTTAATAACCGTGACTGAAAGAAATGTCTGATCGGGCGGCATATTTGTTGTGGTCCTGGTTTAATGACTGGATTTTAGTGCGCTTGAGAGTATATGTCAATTAAGAAGGGGGTTGTTTTGAAATATAATGTCAAAAAGTGGTCTAATCTGATTGTAACCCACCGAAATTGAAACACTCATTAGTTCAAGCCGGTGCTTGATACTGGCTTCGGCGAGTGACATCATTCAAAGCTTCCTCTCAGATAGTAAGTTATAGAGGTAGATATATAGAATGTTGAAATTTCTAAATTCCTAACCTAGTATCTGTCAACCCTATAAATGAAGTCAACCAATTAGTGGCGACCTAAAGTTGATAGAACAACCTTTTATCGAGTAAAAAAGGTCGAAAGGACGAAACTGTCTTAAGAATACTGTTGGGAAAATGCCTGTAATATCTGATTGTATATACTAAACTCATTTATGTATGAGATATCTCTGTGAATAATTGTGTTAGCGGAATGACATACAAATAATCTTATTTTATATACTTATAAACAAGTATCTATAAAATTTAACCTATAACTTATGATTATTTCTCAGTTGGGTGATACTATTCTCGCATCCCTCGGACTTTACACCCGTCTGCACTACAGAACTGGCGCGTATGGCCGTGCGACTGCCAGAGTTTACGAAGCGCAATGCCAAATGCTTGGCACATTCAGTCGATGACATAGAAACGCATAATAAATGGGTGAAAGACATTCAATCGTATTGCAAAGAGATACCCGAAGAGTTCCCCTATCCCGTTATAGCCGATCCACGCCGTGATTTGGCTGTACTCTTTGGCATGTTGGACGAGGATCAGAAACGTGATCCGGTTATTGCACAAACCATACGCGCGCTCTACATCATCAGTCCCGATCATAAAGTGCGTCTGTCGATGTTCTACCCCATTGCTACGGGTCGTAATGTTGAGTGAGTAATTTGTTTGATAGATATTAGTAAGATTGAAGAATGTAATAAATAATAAATATAAATAATGTGTATTTATGTTGTTTTAGTGAGATTCTGCGCAGCCTTGACTCATTACAATTAACTTACAAGCTAAAGGTTGTGGTTACGCCCGTCGATTGGACTGTAAGTTATTGTGCTACTTAATTACTTTGAAAATTTATTACAATACTTTTTTTTACGTATATGTAGCCTGGCAATAAGGTTATGATTCAACCGGAGGTCACCGATGATGAGGCAAACAAATTGTTCCCAAAAGGCTTTGAAAAGGTGCCATTGCCTTCTGGGCTGGATTATGTTCGCACAACTGAGGATTACTAATCCATTTTCAATGCAAAAATTATATACATATATATATAGAAATTATAAATTTTTCTCAATACGAGTTAAGTTGATGCCCTTTGACGAATAGCACTGTGCTGATCATTTTAAAAATGATTTTGCGCTTAATTTTATAACTGTTTCGATTGAATGTAAGAAAAAAAAATAAATTTTAAGTACAATTCATTTACAAATTTTTAATTAATTGCAAAACAAACCAAATTATTCATTGTATTCGGGATAATAGATGTGACAAAAAAGTGCCTGGATTATGCCAAAGATTTTTCCAGTCTTATTTCATAAGTACTTTTTATTGTTTTATCTCTTTTTGATTTTTTTTTTTCGTTTTATTTCTTCAATAGACTGAATAGACACGGGTCCCACGGAGCGGCATATTTCTATTTAGGGAACAAGAAAATATTACAGGCAGCCAAACCTGCTGAATTCGGTGGTTGATCGATAGTGTTCAATGCGTTTGCGCCTTTAAGTCAATCGGTCACAATCGTACTCTCTTTGAAAACAATTCAGCTTTATCGAGAGAATTCGAGCAAGAACGCGTCTCATATCCAAAATTTCCACCATAATCATTTTAATGGACTCCCGAGAGATGTTGAGCTCTCTTGCCATCTCCCTAACACTTTTCTGAGGATTTGCAAGCACCATATCCTTCACTTTTTAAAATTTTTCATAATTGAAAGAGGTCGGAGGCATGTCTTAAACGATCTCTCGACCGTCCTTGAAGGCTTTGTACCACTTGCAAACTTTGTTTTTTTGATAAAACTGAATCATCGTAAGCCTTTTCCGACATTCGCAGCGATTCCGCACACGAAATGTGGTTAGAAATACAAAATTTGAGACAAATTCCTTGTTCGATATTTTTATCTATTGTAAAAATCACAACGCACTACTGAGGTGTGCCCACTTAAGCAGCTGCTGTAAAATAAATTGGTTAACAGATCGCGCTTATATTTGGTCTAGTAGTAGTATTAAATTAAAACTAGACACTAATAGCTGTAACAACTGGCAGCACTAAGAATTGATATTCATTACAAGGTAAAGTACTTGGTACATTAATTTAGCTGTCTTCGATTCGAGAGATAAACTTCTGCTTTCCGTACAGACTGGATACTGTGACGAAATTATTACGTCAAGACCTGAAATTGACTTCTTACAGTTTGTGTAAGAAATGGAGCCGCTCGACTTTGCCAAGCACTAATGCTTCGCTTCATGTGCTGTTCCATGAAGATCTGATGTTTWCGAGACAAAATGTCAGTGTCTCCCATCTTGTGGCCTTTAAATGCTTAAAGAGTATTCTTGCCGTGAGGAGACAAGTGCATAAGAGGTGCTTTGTAATTTTGCTGGTGCCTTCTTGTTAACATTTTCTAATCATCTTACAACAGTCCCTTCYATCGAGTGCCAGTAGGAACTGCGTATATTTCCGATCTTCTGTTTGTCACGTGACTTTTGTAGTTTTGCATCAGGGAATATCATTCCAACGTGTTTTGATTTTTCTTGTCCAGATCGTGGTATAGCACACTGTAGAAATAAGTTCACTTGGTTCTGGTGACACACTTCACTGCTTCCCTGCTGCGAAGAAACTTTTGGCCTATGTGTGAAACGATTGCTGTTGGCTATCCAGTTTATCCAACAGTGGGGAATGCTATGCCTATTCTAAATTTTTCAACTTATCCATATATTATATAGTATGTGAAAATATTTTTTTAGATTTTCACAATCTAGAATTCTTTCGTTTATTTTGTTGAGTTATACAATAGAAATATTCTTCTTCTTCTTTATTGGCGTAGACACCGTTTACGCGGTTATAGCCGAGATTACAACAGCGGTGGTTGTTTTCCTCTTTTCATTGGAGGTGATTTTACGTTGCGGGCCGCAAGCCCAGCGCATAACCCTAGGGAGGGCTGTTTCGGCTTCTCACTTGTCTTTTCTTCGATCGGATGTTTTTTGGCTACCCAGAGGATACTTGGTTTAAGGCCGGAAGTCGCGAGCTGCTTGCGCTATATGTAAAAGAATCATTTCTGACCATTCACAAGTGAATAGCGCTCAGAGAACTTACTTTACTTGCGTGAACTTCAACACATGACTCCATCCTTCATCCTTACAGCACTATTAGTGGCTTAAAATTATCGTGTTTTAGGAGAATACCGTTTTTATTTACAAAATATAACAGTGGACTTATGAGAAAAGAATACGATCAACAAAATCGTTGAGTTAGTAAGAACGACTGATTTAGTGAGAGTTTGAAGTTTGAAGTTCAGTGTATTGGATTGATTAGTATAGATTAAATGTATTTACATATGTTCTTTTGCCAACTATTTAAAATCTTCCATTTCCCTTCCAGTCTCGTAAATTTCTCTCTCTGTCACCAAGCACAGATGGGCCGTGTGCCGATTTATTGATAATTATAATACATACCTAAAAGGGTTTGCAAAAATTGTACATATATATATATATATATATATCGATTTATGATATGCCCAAGAGAATACAGTGGTACCTGACATACGAGTTTAATTCGTTCCGCAGCCTTGCTCGTATCTTGAATTACTCGTATCTCGAAGCAAATTTCCCGATACAAAACAATTGAACTACCATTAATCCGTTCCAACCTCCAAAATGCCACCCCAGTTATTTTTGTTACGTGGTTTTGAATAAAAACGTCTTTATAAATATCAAATATTTATTACACGAAAACTAAAAAGAGAATGTAAAGAAATAAATTAGATATCCTCACTGGTCTTTGCCTTTTTCGCAAAATTTTTCTCGCTTTCACCTGTAGGCCGTTTAGAAAAAGACATGTCCACAAGGATTTATTTCTTTCTCCCTCTCAGAATGAGTTAGGCAAGTGTTATTAAAAAGTTCAGATGCACGACCTGTTGCAACTTTTTCTGGGTGTTTTTTTTCACGAACTGTGAAACTCTTCCCCACATTCCGAAGATCTTCTTTATCTCACTTGTAGAAATAACCTACTCCTTTGACTACTCCTCAAAACCAATTTCTTGCATAACCTCAGTATGCTGCTGTGACTGTAACTCTTGTGTCTCGTCAATCGTCAGTTCCTTGGTGTGCTCCTCGATGAGCTCGTTCACGTCTCTCTCTTCCACCTCTAGACCCATGGATTTCCCCAGAAATACAATCTYCWCCTCTACTGAAACACCGGGTACCAATTCTTCATAGTTCCTTTCAGTTGTATTTGTACAGTTTAGCCCTTGAAGACATCCGAAAATTGTTCACTTGGTTACTTTAACATAATAGTAAATAAAATAAGCGAGAAATTTAATGTGGAGTTCAAGAACAAAGTTTCCTCAGCGATAAATACTTTTATCAATTTGCTGACAAGTTGATAGAATTTGTAGCACTTACTTCCAGACCTTGTGGGCTGGTGTGTTTGTGAAACCAAAGGCGAGCCTTTATGACAGCTGTGCTCTATTGTGGTGCACCGCATTTGTCAAAAATAGTTTTCGGTTTGTGAAATTTTATTTTTTTTTCATATATTTCTGGCAGCCACTCAAGGCAAGAGAACATGCCACTGAAATACATGCAAAAGGCACAAGTGTACCGTTATTACGAAGCAAAGTTTAATGCACTCAAATTACCACGAAATAAACGCAAATACAGATGGGCGAAAAAAATTAACTACAATAAAAAAAAAAAAAAAACACAAAAGCAAAAACAATATGTCTTAAGTGTGACAGTACAAGCAACAAAAGCGCTAATAATGAAATCCACAAAAAAAAAAAACGACAAAAAGAGTCCAGCAAAATTGTCGAAAGCGACAAAAGTCATCAGCTCGGTCTTCGTCGTTCTTGTCGATGATATTCAGCCACAAGTATTGATCAAACTTGTAAGCGGAAAATTGGCGCAAATGTTGCATGTTAATAGCGATGAAGCATTGAAATATGGTTAAATAGGTCTAAGAGGGTTCCATAAACATATATAAATGCATATTTTTTGTAATGGAATGGGATAACAGTGGCGTGCATGTGGTAAGCCGCCTAAAAGTAGGCAGGCTTTCTGAGAAAAAATCCTATCGTAAGACTAACAATATATTTCCAGTGATTCCTACCGTATGGCCCCAAATGCTTAAAGCGTAGTCTTGTTATTGGGGGAAAAGTGCATAAGATATGCTCCATTGTTTTTCTGATGACTTCCTCGTTACATTTTCTGCAGTCTTCCAAATCTGTCAGCCGAATTCTGTAGCGGTGTGGCGTCTATATACCGAAAGATTATTTTTAAAATTTCCTGCTTTAGAAGCAAGGGAATGGTGTGACTGAGAAATCTTCTTAAGTCGAATGGTGGCCGTCTCCAAGCTTTATAAACTGTACTCTACGATGTTAAATCAGTTAGAAGTTCGCCTGTACAAACGGTATAAGTTGAGTGGAATGTTCTGTGCTATACCTCATAAATGTTAACATTTCTTTTGTACGAAATGTATAGCTGTAAAGTGAATTAAGGAACACCAAAACAGACTCATACACTTAGAGGGCAAAAAAATGTTTTAGAGGTAGACAAAAACGTTCTAATCCAGTTTAGTAGACAGCACGACGGTCTCTTTGAACCCCTGAAAGTATTGTAGTTACTTGTCAGTATCAGGGCTGTGATTGCTCATTGGAAAGAAGTTGAAAGAAGAATACTTCCAGCAGTTTGGCMCAAGTGTAGCCAGATCCTACTCCATCTGGTCTTTCCAACGGASTGGAGGTCTTGCTYTTTATCTGCTTCCCCCTGCTTTTTATATCATATTATGTCGACTTTGACGGCAGATTCTGAATAGTTATATGCTACAGGCAAAGTGACCATGGCTGAAATCCATAACGGAAACGGTTGTAGGTTTGACAGATAAACAAAGTTTGATCCGTATACACTTGGGTTACTTAAACATGACTGTTCTTGAAACAAAAAGTTTACGAAGTCTAATATGACAGTGTAATTGGTAAGACGATTCAATTCCAGCTGGTCGCTTGGGATCGGGTGAAATTTAGTTTTTGAACTGCATGTACGGGTATATTCAGGCATAAGTAATCGCATAGAGTCCTAACCGACTTTAGAGCCGGTATGACTGCATTTCTTAAGTTGGATTAAACATTTTTCGCTCTTCGAACGGAAAATTTAATTCTTGAACCTCTTCTATATACGGATGATCGAATTCGTTTTGCAGTTATAGAAGGCAAAGTAGAGCTGGATTCCTCACAGACTTTAGTAGAGCAGTTTTGACTACATGTACTTCTAAATTGTTAAATTCTTTTTACCACCCAGTGCACTGCCCACCACTGTTCTATTTACCATTTCTCCAGTGGCAACCTTTCAACTTGTTAATGCTCAAATTATGCTTAGGAATGTTATTAGCTTCTGCTGCTATTTGTTTGGTTTGATTTGGTTTTTTGCTTATTTTCCACTACATGGCACGAAACCCATAAAAATTTGTGAAAGCTCCTGCGTTTATTGTTCCTTTCCGGTTGTGTACTATTTATTACCGCTACACAGGACATTTTTGTTTTTAGTATGGGTTCCATCGCAACCGAAGCCCCCGCACAATAACAACATAGCATTGCATATCACAGCGAAGCTATAAAAGCGGCCCACCAACGCTGTCGCCGTTTCAGTTAAACGTCTAAATTAGAAGTTGAGCGCGCGCGCCCGAGCGACCACAAGCAAACAGAAATAATTAATAATATCACAAATACAAAGCACAATTAATGAATCGGACGGGTTAAATGACCGCAGCCTTTACACTTTTGACGCGCAAATCAGCGTGAAAACGAGCGAGTTACAACGTCTCGTCTCGCAGCGCGTCTACAAAGTTCTTGACAAACAATTTACACCACACACCGGAAGGAAGTGGCAGTGCACGTCCGTTGGCATTTGCCTCGCTCCCCTTTGCAATTGTTACATTTCGCAAAGCTTTGTATGTTTTGCGCCAACATTGCATGTCAAATTATTAAACCACATATTACATACAAYAACAATAGTTGAGCACAAGTAAACTTTTTGCGAAGTMAAGTTGCTCCGAGTCTCCCTAACACCCGATCCAAGGCATAACGCTAAATGTTCACCACATACTCGCGCCTCGTTAGCGGCTACACCACACTGCATTGCTGAAGATGAAGTCGGAAAATTTCTTCACTGCCTTAACTAACCTCAATCAGAGCGAACGTCAGTCATACGTTTCGCAACTGCTGAGCAGCGATCACGTTACGCGTCGGCGGCGCTCATCGTGCGGCCATTCGGATAAGGATAGTGTTTGTAGTTCGCGCATCGGCGGCAARCGGCAGCGTACAAGGCAAGCTCGCTATTAATTTCAATAAAAAAAAATATGTGTTTTTAGGAAATTAACTGTGTAAAATGTTAAAAGAAATAATTTTTAAAAATATTCAGACTGCAAGTTTGGCTCATGAAGAAAGTAAAACAAAGCGAAATCTTTTAAAATTTACGTTTCTTAACTGAGAAACAAATTACTTCGCAAGTAATAAGGAATGTCAATGAAAATGTATTAACGCTTTCACTTAATAAATATTCGGTGCGCTCATTTTCCAGAATAACTTAAGAGGTTACATGGATTACTTCGGGTAAAAAACAGCCCTTTTTAAACAATTTTTTTCACACATAAAAAATTAAWWATTTTATTTGAGTTTTTTATTATTRCAAACATWCGCTATTAACAAATAAATACTGAAATTTTTTGRAAAAAATATTTTAAACTCSGCCATTATGACGCCATGTCCGGTGACTCCACGGAAAAAAGATGCTCCCGCGTTGGCTGGATAGCACCTCATAGCATCATCTAAATTTAGAGAGTACGTGTTGTAATTAAAACTGAAAATTGAGTTTGTGGCAGACATTTTTAGAAAAAAATAAAAGAAAAAAAAATAAAAAATATAAAAATTAAAACTTCAGTGAAAATTGCGGGAAATTTTTTTTCTTCAATTGATCTCGAAAAAAATCCTTTGGTCACGCCTTTAAGAATTGTAGTGTCTCAAAGACCTGTGTAAAATTTCATGAAGATCGGTTAAGTAGTTCTCGAGCAATCTTAACAACGGACTTCAAAATCACAGTTTGGAGAAAAACGCGTTTAAAAACGGCACACTTAGCCAGCTAGCCTCGAGCGCACAAGTTCTTAAAGGCGTATCTCCGAAACTATTGCTCGGATCAATCTGAAAATTTAGAACAATGTTCTAGAGATTTTAATAAAGCAACAAAAAATTGATATTTTTTAAACCCGAAAACCCATGTAACCCCTTATTTATTCAAAAAAGTGAACTTGGTTTCTACATCATGCGAGTTTTTCAACATTTGCCATTTTCGATGCGCCATTTCGCGGCTCGCTTCTGCTCTCTTTTCATAAAAAATACATGTAAAAGCAGCAACAAGAGCAAAGTTATCGAGTTGATTTCATACAAGAGAGTATGCGAGTCCTTCATCAAAGTGCTATACCCGTATCTTCAATGAATGGTACAAATTACAAATGAAAATGCGAATTTCCTTTCCTTAAACTTCTAAAAAGTAAGACTTAAAATCATAGTAATTAAAAAAATATACAAAAAAAGTTACAGCAAAGAGTTTTACGCGACATATTAGCGTAGAGTTGCACCACAAGTACCGCCCGTTTAATTGAGTATGTGGGGCATCATTCGATTCGCTGAAGAGTAGCGCTTGGCGATCGAAGACAGCTCACATCAAAAATATTAACGGTTGAATATGTTGAATTAACTACGTGTAATTTTTTATTGAAAAAATATTTATTGAGAAATATTTTCACATATGGGGTCATATTAAATATGTATATTCCCAATTTACTCTGGGAAGTACTGCAGGGTTTAGAATCCTCGGTCGAATATAAAGTTTTTGATTACTTAATTCCGACTGTTATAGAAACTCAACATCGTATTAGAGGACCAAAATATAGTATTAAGTGAGGTATGAAACCAAGAGCTCCATTAAAAAAACTCAATATCATTCGGTGTTAATATGTAAAGCAAACCAGTAAGGAAGGGCTAAGTTCTCAGTACAGAATTTCAGTCGATATTATGAATTTTTGACAGAAAAATACGCTGCTATTAAAAAAAAAAAGCTGTCTCAATTTCTTGAACTATAGTCGCTATACATATATAGGGTGATCCATTTCGAGGTTCCCTACTGTTTTAAAGAAAACACACAGAAACTTAAAATTTTATGGAATGAGTGTTTATTATCAATCGAAAAATCATTTTTTGGCATTTATTTTTTTAAGGGTATCTCTTTCAAATGTTGGCCACAACTACGTCTCAGATGGTCCATACGTTGAGTACAATTTTTGATGACACGTTCGAGCATTTCCGCTTAGACTTTAGACTTTACATATCCTCACAGGAAAAGCTCTAATCACACGATGTTGGTGGCCAATCGACCGGCCCAAAACGTTAAATTATCTGCTCACGGAAGTGTTCTATCAATAAATCCATTGATTGATTCGTTATATGAGAAGTGGCGCCGTCTTGTTTTCATCAAAATGAGATCACGAGCTTCAATTTCAGACATCAAATAATCGGTTATCATGACGCGACAACGGTAGCCATTGACGGTTATGTTCTTACTGACATAATTTTTGATGAAATGTGATGATTACACCGGCCCACCAACCACACCAAGCCGTTGTTCTTTCTTGATGAAATGGCAGACCTTGAATATCTTCATCCGAAATGCGGCAATTTGGCTTGTTTACATACCCATTAAGGCAGAAATGGGTCTCATCGCTGAACAAAATGTGGCTCGAAAACATTGGATCTTCTTGGAACTTTTCAAGAGTCCATAGGGCAAAGCGATGTCACTGGGGAGGGTCGAATGGCTTCAGTTTTTGCTCAAGCTGTACGCTTTCAATTTAAGATCTTGACATAAAATGCGCCAAGTCGTTTCATTCGCCAGTCCGAGTTGCTGCGAATGGCGCCGAATCGACTCTCCATGGTCCTTGTGTACACTCCCAGCTACAGCTGCTATATTTTCTTGACTGCGTGCTGGACGTTGTCTATTCGGTCGAATATTATCCAATAATGAATGCTGGGTCTCAAGATGAATGAATTTTGTTGAAATTAGTTTGAGTAGATTCGGAGATTTATTATTTCATATATATGCGAGCGGTGCTGCTCTTACAGAGATTTTTCCCACCACCTCGAGTTTAAAATTAAATTTATAAGAGTACGTTTATATACATATTCAGAACTTGATTCTGATCATTTATTTTTATGGTAGCATTTTCATACAAGACTTGATACTACTTGATTCCGATCGTTCAGTTTGGATGGCATATACATATAATATATTTATATACTATATATATACGTAAATGGTCGGTATGACGATCTGAGTCGTTTTAGGCGATCGTATGTAATGTTTCAATTTTGTATATATTAATTATTAAGTTTCAGAAATAAAATACATTTTTTATTTATTAATTTTTGAAAAGTGCTTTCTATATTTTTTCAGTTCATATAAATTTTAAATAAATTAAAATTAAATTAAATAAATTTTTTAATTAATATTTACAACACTTTTCTTGTTTTTTTTTCCATAATCATTACTTTTAATGTTTTTCAATAAATTATTTCTTCATTCAATATTTGTTTTGTTGTCTTCAAATTCTTGCGAAGTGTTGAAAAATTGAATCGAAAGAGTTTAAATACTGCCTGCCTTTGTAGAAATTTCATTAAAAAGGATTGAAAATAATTTTGTAGAACTGCCCAAAATTGCAGCCACTCGAATTAATGTGCGCTCAGCACGCACTCAAACGTAACCAAATCAACCAACCAAAAAAAAACACACACCAAAACCAAAACTTCAAACTAAAAGAAGCAACTAAAAACCAACCACCAAATGCACTTTTTGCTTCAAACTTAGAAAAAACCAAAACAATAAAACTGGCACAATTGCACCCATGTGTTTCAAACAGGTTAATTTCCCAATCAGAAAGTGCCATAGCAACGAACGAACACAAAACAAAATAACACAGAACAATGTAAAATAACACAACTTCCAAATGGAAAGAAAAGCAGGGAATTCCAACTTTACTTGCGGTGTTTTAGGGGCGGAATTGTGGCGGCCTACCGAACTGAATGTGCACGGTGGCAGGACTCCGTAGTCCTTGCTGTGTTCGCCACACTTTAGTTGTTGCTTAGAATGCGTGGCATGCCACACACGGTGTGAAAAATGCGGACGGAAAAAGCGTTAGAAGTTCACAACAAAAAGAAAAGAGAAACATTTTTGCTCAACAAAATGTGATAAAGTAAATTTATTTTGGCAAAGTTTTAATGCAACTTTCTTTCTGCGCACAAAACATTTAGGCACATACCAATGAAGTCGTCCAARAGTGCGGCGCACAAGAAAYCAAAACCGATGGATTATACGAACYATGCATATAATGAGGCYGTTAGCCGGCTGAAGCTAATGTTGGCCGAATCATATGCCCCGCCCAGCAGAGGAGGTGGCGCTGGTTCTGCTGCTGGCTGCAATGGCGCTTCGGGGGCGTATATGCGGCACGTGAATGAGGACTCGACCGATAACTACTCGGACAACTTGTCGGTGAGTATGAAAACAGGTATTTTGGGTGCAAATTTARTGTGGCAATTTGTCTAATTGGTGTGRCGTGGWAGTGCATTGAACTTTTCCTGCAGTGCAAAATATCTAATTGGATTGTTAGTTAGAATGCAATTGGTGATGATCGGAGACGAAGATTTCGTACGCAACAGCTGTGAGTAAAAAACTCGACGAACCAAAAATGTTGGGTTGCAATTCTGGTTRCAGTGGAGCAAATTTTTATCAAATGATCTTTGAATTACTAGTCTAGTTGTGCTCACTTAATCGTACTCAAGGCGGCACTAGCTTTTGATCTCAAAGAAGAAAAGCCTTTTTTTATAAAAAAAATCTTGAGTAATTAGTGTTCAATATTTTGTATGAAGAGACCCAGATTTTCTGGTTTTCGAATATCAAGTTATTACCTACATATTCAAATATCATCCTTGGATTGCAATGCGAATAAAATTTGCATCTCAATTCGTCAACTTTCTCCACAAACTCTATTCATATTATATCTCTTTGCTCTCAACAACTAGCAAGACTTGAATATTATAACCTTGGAGCAAATGGTCTTACTGGAAAGGGTTCTGAGGTTTAGTTGGTTCTCAGAGAAGAAGGTCATCAGACCGTTTCACAAGTTCATACTATTATTTAGACACAGAAGAAGTTCTTATGCACCTCGGCATAACATCCACAGATTTATGTAAGGAATTTGGAGTTATATTGCTTCAGAAAGATTTTCAAGAAATATTGGTGGAATGCCTAAAGCTGAAAACATATGTAGACGGCGCSGTTTATTGAATATCAACAAGGATTTGCTAGTCTCTTTAGTATTTTTAATTTCATATCTGTCATTGCTTGGACTAACCACATCTTAATTAAGAACTGAGCTTCATCACGCAATAATTTTCACGCCATTTATTTTTGTCTTATTCCTTTCAGAAGCATTTTCGGTTTTCGAAGCCTACATTTAAATGCAGTTTATGCCTAATTATATATACTAACATATTTCTATCTCGAAACACAGGTCATCGAACGTCCCGTGTATTCGGATATCTCGAAGTACTTGTCGCCAGCACAGAAATCACGCCTCAGTCCAGGCGTACGCAGCAAGCCGAAACCTTTCAATGCCTTCTCGTCGTCGAAGGAGAATTTGACATTGCAAATGCCATATGCGGCCAGCACTGCAACAGCAACGGCACCATACGATTATTACGCGCCCAACAAAACGCAACCGCAGCCGGTCACTGATAGCGTCCACGCACCGGTGGAGATCTTCAATTTCATTGAAAAACAAGAAGACTACATTGAACAGCTGGAGAAAGAGTCCAAATACTGCCGCAACGAGTTAACCAATTTACTTGGCAAAGTCAAAGACGTCATCAACGAGAACACGCACCTCACGGAGACCGCACGTTCCGAGCTAGCCACGTTAGGCGGTGYCGATAAGACACTGCCYGCAACGAGTCCTTCTTCCGACAGTGACGAACAMCAGCATTATAAAAAGAAAACTTCTACGACGCCACGTAGTAAGAAAGAAAYTTCGTCTGCTGCCGTAAAGTCGCCACGTTATGCTTCGGCGCCMAATATTGTCTATGAAGCGCGCATAAGTGAGCTTGAGGCGGAGCTWATGCAAGCCAATATTGATTTGAAACGTTTGAAGACGGAAAATGAAGAACTCAAACGCAAATTGGCACACGTTGACCCACTAGTGCTAGCTGGTGCCCATAAACAAGCGCCAGCGAGCAGCTCGTCCACCAATAACTGCGATGCGCATCGCAAGCAAATCGAGCATTTGCAACTGGAGAAGAATGCGCTTGAGGAAAGTGTACGSCAGCTGCGGAAACTATTGGATGACGCCAAGTCAGAGCAGTATACAAGCAGCACATCATCCAAACGCTATATAAACGATCTGGTGCAGATGGAGCGTGCTCAAGCCGAGCTGGAGGTGAAGCATCTGCGTGAGGAGCTCGATCGGCAGCACGAACGTGTACGCGAACTGCAACATGAGATGGCGCGTCGTATTGCAGACGAGCGTGCCAATGCSGAGCGACGCTACAACACRCAGGTCGATCAATTGGGCGGCGATCTGAGCAGTCAGTGGGAGCAGGTGGCCAAATTGCAGTTGGATTTGGAGCGTGAAAAACGCTATGCAAATGATATGAAGCGTGATCTCTCGAATCGCAATGCACAGATCGATGAGTTGAAGATGGAGTTGCGTTCCAATCGCAATACCTTCCTCGCCGATATGGCGCAAGTGAATGCGGAAAAGCAATCGTTGGAACAAGAGATCACGGCATTGCGACTACAATTGGATCGTGCGGCGCGTGAGGCGAAAACYGAGGCGACGCGTCTGACAGCCGAGATAACATCGTTGCGACAGCGTTTGGATCGTGGCGATGCTGATTTACTGCATTCCAAGCGCGAAATATTACGTCTCAACGATGAGATCGCCAATTTGGAGAAGGAGGCAAGTTAAATTGTGATAACATGATATTCTTATTTTGAATAATTTTTTGATTTGCTGCTTTTCAGCTGGCTTATGGYGAAATGAAAAATGAAATCCGTCCCACCAAAAAGGATTTAGATAAACGTATTTCCGAAATGCAGGAGAAGCATGGTGAGACTTTTGGTAGTTTGAAGCTCTTTTCTMAAGTTCATAGAAACAGTATWTATGCACCTTATGTAGAATGTASYAGCAATGTATAGAATTGATTAGTAGTGAGTAAAGTTGTAGCTTAAAATCTGTTMATAMTAAATTTCGTTAGRTAAAGATTTTAYCTCTTYAAGCATCAAATAATTCCWAATTCGCAYCTTTTTATTTTATTACAAATTCAGTTCTTAGAAAACGTACTAAAAATTGTTTTGATACTCAATGAGTAGTAATTATACAAAAGTGATTCTCTTAGAGCTGTTCGGCAGAGTGTTGTTCTTCTATGTCTTTACAAGAGTATGTTTTTCATTCTCTTTCTCCTAATTTTAAACTCAGCTAATATATTTCAGACTGTATGATGATTAAAAATCAAGAAATCTTAGAACAAAACCATTAAAAAAAATTTTGGAATTATATTAATGGATGATAGTCATTTGTCCGATACTTATATGAAACCTTTGAGTTCGACATTGACTATTTCGTCTTTCATACGTTAGTTGCGAAGTGCCAATTTTAGTTCTATATTCTACCTGAAATCAGCTTGAATCCTTATATCGCATCATTTCATTTCGATAGAGCAAATTTACTGTCAACGAACCCCAGCGCCTAAATAGTCATAAAATYATGTTAAACCCCTTGGTAACACGATTACAGAAATTTGTGGAGAACGATAGTTCATAGCATTAAGGATCGTCTTGTAGATATGAGAAATAGTCGCAAACGAGTRAAAAAAGTTTGCGGGCTTATCGACCTCAATATGCGATCCTTTATACTCTGGGTATATTAAGTTGGCCACGAAGTTTGTAATGCCCAATCTCTAGTTTTAGGCTTTCTGAGCATTGCAGAATTTTTAGAGTTGATGAGCTTGTTAGGGTAGATACTTCAGTTTCAACAACTTCRTATTGGGAATGGGTAGGAGCTTCGTTGGCTTCTTCTGGTTCACTGCTGAACTGTTAGTCTTCTTCAAGAAAGTGMAGCAAGCGTGGGCCACTACTACCAACTGTGCAGTCGCAAGATCTTTCTGGCCTAGGGTAAATCGCAAGAGGTATAYGTAACTTTTTGCTCTCAGCAAGGGTCACCCTTCAATGGTAGTAGTAGTCCTGACTGGACATTCTCCAATCTCGATTCATACAGTAAAAGAAGTTTGGAAGTAGATGATAGAGAATCATCTCAATATTTACTCCATACATGTCCCGCTTTTGGCAAAACAAGGCAGAAACACGTCGGATCTCATACTTTCACACATCCAGGTGAAATCGCAAAAATATATATAAAACGCCAAAGCAGATTTGTGATTAGGGTCAAGGTGTTTTGTCGATAGCTCATATCCAATCACAGAAGTTTTTCATCTGGCTTCACAAAGAACCTACCACAGCAATCTAAGTGTGATTTTTTCGCCATTCACAGGATCAGTCATCTAACATAATCATACCTAGTATCCAAAAGGAATGGACAGTTATAAATAATATAAATTGTATATATAACAAGCTGACAAGCTGATCCAATTTAGGCTTGCCCACCTGCCTGTTCGTTTTTCTGTCCGTCATATGTATATTAGCGCACTGGTCCCTTGGTTTTTTCGATATCGATCTGAAATTTTGCGTCAGTACTTTTCTCACAAAAAAGCCGAGATATATTCAAGAAATTTGATAAGGATTATTGTCTAAGGCAATATTATAATCTCCGAATAGATTGTTCAGATTGGATAACTAAAGCATACAGCTGTCATACAACTGATCGATCAGAGTTCTTTAAGGAACTTTTGTATTTTCGAAAGCTATTTTTCTTGTTTTTATGAAATTAGATACTAGAAGCTTGAAAAAAGTACAAGAAACAAAAAAAGATTGCTCTGAAAAATATTTTAATTAATAGTTTAAAATAATAAATTGGTAAAAAGTATTTCATATATCACTCCAGCACAATCAGCAAATAAATATTTAAATTATGTACATATCTTAGAATTATATTTAGTAAAATGCACCGTTATTACTCCTTATGCAGTTTCGTCTTGGGTAAGCTATTGATTTGGCTTCTGTAAATGTTCAAAGTGTCACATTTTCAATTCGAAGACTTTACTTAAAAACCAAATTAAATCCGTTATATTTAATACTATTTTAATGACATTGGCAACACTAATGCATAACCTCATTGTTAGCAAAGAATAGTTATTTGATTGGACTTGAGTAAATTTCAAATGCAATCAGCGAAAGTCAATAGTTTATCCATGAGTTTGGCGTAGCGCTAATCGAAATTGAAAGCAAAATCACTTCCGTAAAGTAAAATTTGTGAAATTCAAATTAACACATTACATACATTTGACTCATTCAACTTTAACATAATTAAAAATTAATCAAACTTAATTAAATATTGCAATTTTTGTTTTATCTTTGTATAAAAAGTCGAAACGGTAAATGAACTTGAGGATATGATACAGAGTCAGAAGCAACTCATGGATAAATTAACTAGCGAATGCAAAACGTTGACCAGTAAACTCGAGGACACAACTCTTAAACACAAGTAAATATATATTTTTTACTAAATACCTACATTTAGATTAAAAAAAATATTAACAATATTAGTTAACGTTATTTTAGAATAAGGGAGGTGTAAGGCAATTATTTTGAGGTTTGGAGTTGAAGAAAAAACGATTTTTATYTAAGGTTTCATATTGGATTTCACAAAACTTCATAAAATAATGTTGGGATTTTGGGCGCTTCTAAAATGTACTTCAAATTATTTAACAACTTCGGCAAAAAGTAGAAGAAAGAAAAAGCTGCATTACAGCCTAGGAGGGGCTTAGAACAAGAGACGTATTTCTAATTTCACCCAAGAAAGAATAATTAAAAATCCTGAAACGCTTTTTAAGTGCCTACACCAAAGCATTCTTATTCTTCTTTATTGACGTAGACACCGCCGGTTATAGGCTAGTTTCCAACAGCGCGCCCTCCTTTCTTGTTGATTCCAAGTGTAACCAGCTCCTTCCCCACCTGGTCTTACTAACGAMGTGAAGATCTTGCTTTTTCTCTGATTAACTCAGCGGGTACTGCGTCGAATATTTTCAGATCTGGAGTCGAAATGACCTAGCCAGCGTAACCGACGTCTCTTAATTCGCTGTACTGTATCAATGTTGTCGTACAACTCGTACTGTTCATCGTTCCATCGAATACGATATACGAATACGCCGTTGCCAAAGGACCATAAAACTTCCGCAGCACCTTTCTCCCGAACGTCGTAACGTCGTACCGTCGATTCATTAGATGTTGCCATCGTGCATGCTGCKGCACCATATAGCAGGACGGGAATAATGAGTGACTTATAGAGTTTGGTCAGCAGTCGTACACRCTTGTAGAAGATTTTACCTTCTGTATTCAGCTCTGCAGTTYGAATTATTTTTCTTCAAGAATAGATTGAAGGCAGCTTCTTTTCGCGCTGTCAAAAACAGCTGTGAAATCGCCGAAGCAGTGATGTGTGTGAATCCTCTTTTCAGGGGTCTTTTTCCATATTTGATGCATGTTGAATATCTGGTCGGTTGTTGGTTTTCCAGGCTTAAAGCCACACTGATAATGTCCAATCAGTTTATTTTAGTATGCTCTGGGCATCAATCACCAGATCAGCTTTGAGGCATGCTCCGGTCTTGGAACCTTCTGTTAGTCGCCGCATTTTTTCGTAGAATTTTCGAGCATCACCCCCTTTGGCAAGCTWGTCAAGTTCTTTGTACTCACGCAGGTTTATCGAATCATATGTTTTAGACTAATATGGACTTAAAATTACTTAAAGTAAACAACGTATAACATCCAGATATGGACTATACGAACTTCAAGCTAAATAATCGCTTCTAATCGGTTAGTTTCTACTACACCCTGTCTCTTATACACATCTAGATGTGTATAAGAGACAGCGTCAAAAACTGCCAAGCAAACTTTTATGAATACTAAAAACTTTGCCTTAAAAATGCTGGTTCGAAAACGGTTGTGAATCCATAATTGTATATGCAATGTTGTTCAGAATGAACCGTAAAACACTTTCCGCATAATCGATTTATGCYTTTTTTGGCAGCCTGTAAATCGACCCGCTCTAACTTCAGAGACCACGTGGGTCTATCTGTTTATATACGAATTAGTCCCTGAATTTTTGAAATATCGACCTCTCATTTTCTTCCTTTTCTTGTCGAGAAGCTGTTCATTTGTCKGAACGGCCGATATCGAACCACTATAACATATAGCTGTCATACAAACTGAAYGAYSTGAATAAAKTGCTTATATGGAAAACGTTGTCATTTGACGAGATATCTTCACGAAATTTGGTACTAATAATTGCCCAAAGCCACAMTAYAAGATATAATATGTAAACATTCTTAATGTCGGCCAATCATAGGTTATGGCTGCCGTACAAAATAACCGATCAAAGTGCTTGTAAGAAATCTTTTGTATTTGTGAAGTATATTTTAGGACCAAACGAAGTTAGTGGTTACAAKATAATAGTAAATACTTAAGGAGTTTATCGATATCAGAAACCTAAGTATAATGAATACATTCGCTATATTGCCTTACACCCTTCCAAATTCTGACAATTTGCGAAGAAAAGTGATATTCTATTAATCTATGGCTGAAAAACTTTGATACCACTGCACTCCATACAACCGGAAAAATGAAATGAAAATGAATATACACAAATATAAATCAAAATTGAAATTTTTCTTAACATGGTAAAAATAAAAATTAATTGCGTAGGGTATAAA
>NW_017536119.1:428786-432711 GCF_001853355.1 Bactrocera latifrons | reverse complement strand
CAAACTGTTATGCAAAATTCTTTACAAATATACCCTGCACACACCTGAAACAAACAAACTATATTATTGATATGCAATGAACACTGCAATGTATGCATATAACTGTAGTAGCAAAAAGCACCGCAGCAACAACAACAGCAACGAAAACACTGTCGACAGGGCTAATTACAAACACGAAGGCACAGTTGGCCACAAAATCACCGATAACAACCGCCAAAGTGTCGGGCGAGCCACCTACAACAGCGAAAATAGCAATGCCAACAACATATGCAGCGACAACAACAACTACAACAAGYGGCATCGCGTGGTCTGTGCCAACGGCGGAGCTTACAAGCACAACAACAGCACAAMAAACGACGACAGCCAAAGCGCCCGCAACAAAAACACCGCTTATGACTACAACAACAACAACATGGCCACCCACAACCACGAACACCACACTGACAATGTCAAAACAACAACAACAACAACAACACAAGCCCACCGCCATGATGGAATTAGTGACGGGCACAAAATCAAAAAACGTCACGTCAGCCCACACTTGTTGGGACGCAAACGGAAGCGCGTACGCTTCGCCGCCTAAATGSCCGAGCACCGTTAATCAGTTGCATGGGCGTAAAGCAGCCGAAGCAGAAAGCGTGCCCACAACCGGCTTCACAGCACTTGCACAAACGCACACGCGACGTTACCGCTACGGCAGCGATGAGGACATACTGGCGAAYATAACGAAGAGCAATGAGCGACTCGAACGCGAATTGGCCAAAATGCCACCACTACCGACCACCATGTCCTTCTCGGCGTATCGCCGTCAACAGCGTTGCGCACATTTATATCGCACACCGTTGGCCGCTTACCGGCCGCGTAGCGCCAGCGATGAGGGACGCCGCGTGGCGGCGGTGAGCACAGAAACGCATTGCGGTCGCTGCGGCGCTAACGGCGGYATCTACGGCACACATTGTAGTTGTAGTAAACACATGAAACACGTAGTGGCTAGTGCACAATTGGAGCCAACGGCATGCACATCATGTTGTTGTAGTGCAAACAAAGYAACCGCGTGTAAGCAAACACTTAACACTGAGGAGYGCCAATTTTCATTTGGTAGCGCGCACGCTGTGAGCCGCCCAGAAAGTAATTTCATTGTGTACCCAACGAACGCAACAAATATAGACACAACAACACCACCAGCAACAGTAAATGCAAGCGCCAGAAGCCGCAGCTTGTATAGAAATTGCCAAMATTTTGCTTGGAATGCGCASGCMTCGGCCACAATTAGCACGTCCGGCAGTGGCGGCTGTAAAGCGCACAATAGACTAAACGATTGCAAGGTGTCAGCAGAAGCAAAAACTYCATTGACGGAGCAATCGAGTTCTAAAAGAGCTCCTTCGCCTACTATACACCCGTTAAATACAGCCCAGCCGTCTTTACAGAGCACGAATCATACGCGCACACAATGCTCCTGTGCGGCTGGCTGCGTAAGTGTACCAAAACTCTGCACCGCCTGTAAACCACAAGCATCAGCGAATATTTGCGCCTCGAACACATATCAAATGCCTACATGTCACCCCACCTATGAKCATTGCAAAACGGAACCGTTGCCTTGGCTGCAACAGCATCTAGTTTTGAAACAAACTTTTAGTGGTCTCGAACACCTAACGGCCGCCGCAGACGTTTGTCACGCATGTCAGAGCCCATGTCAAGGTGAACACTTGACGGTGCCAACTGAGAGCAAAGCAAACACGCATGTAGCAAACGAACACACAGCCGGCACGTCAGAAAGCGTTAAACGGCCGGCRYCAACAACGAAGAGCAAACCACGCGCCTACTTCGAGGAGTTATTGCGGCGCGACGAATGTTGTGGCATGAAGAGAGTGAGTAGTAATATGCTGCGCGATTGCATGAGTCAGGGGGAAAAGCTCGTGCAGCAGAAGAAGCCACGTCCGCCTGTTAAAGTGGATGTAAATGTGCGTTTGGTGTCCAAACCGGGCAAGGAACGCAAAGTCGACGCCGACACAGGAAATACAAGTGCTAAAACACCACTCGAAGTTAAAGTTAACTTGACACAGGCTGCGCCAGCGACAAGTGAACGTATAAAGGAGAGCGCGCAAAGCGCTCGAAGTGAAGCGCTCGCCTCAGCTTTGGACATACCCGATCTGCCGTTGGACGATTTCGAACTAGACGATAGCGATGTAGCTGCCAATGTGGAGCAATAATTTTTGATTCACTTTTAGCTTAACGGTTAATATCTACATCTTTTACTTACATACAAAAATAGTTCAGCAAAAACTTCGTTAATATTTCTTAAATATTTCGTAGCGTTTTAATTTTAGCGTKGTGCAAATGCTCTTCCCATCTAGAAACTTACTATTATATGAAAACTTGATTTTATATTTTCCATATAACATTTGTTACTTTAGCGAAGAACGTCTGCGTTTGCGTGAAACGAACGAGAAGCTAATGGATCGGCTAAAACAAATATGGACCAGCTATAAGGAGTTACACACGGAACGGGCGGCGGCGGCTCAGCAGCGTAGTTTGACGCGTCCGAATGAGGGCCGTGGCTCCAATAGCGATACYGCAGAATCCACAGGGGAAGAGCATTTTTCTGCGCGCACTTATAATATAGACAAGGTAATTGCTTTATGCGACTTACTAATCGACTGTTTTTCTCTTCTCTTTTCTTCTTTTTTCTCACCTTTCTGCTTTAACTYTCTCTTCTATCTTTTTGCTTCTTAAAAAACAAAAATAATAATAATACTCTCTCTATGCGAACCAAATTATGTCACTTCACTGAACRTATCTTCATAGAACGGAAATATCAACTTTACAATCGAATGTAGAATATTTAACCAATCGCATGCTAAACAGCGAGCGTCTGGGAAAGTTAGATAGTAATCCGATTTCCTACGGCAATCTACAAAGCGCCAAAGGTAAAACAAACTAAAGAGCGTAGTCTCTGTTTTATACTTATATAACATTTACAGAATATAGAAATCACATCCAAATAAACATAGTTCTCACTTACTCTCAAAGAGCAAAAATACACGAAGAAATAGGGAAATATTCGTCGATTGAAGGGATGACATAGAAGCAAACTATGGAGTACATAACTAAAGCCTGCCAGAAGATGGACGAGAGATAAATTGTATTTGAAGCTTTCTATGGAATAATCCGTTGTTCTGTTTTCTGTGTGATTTTTTACTTAAAACTCTTGAAACCAATGGCTTCAGATAGTCGTCAGTCACTAGATCACCTCTAGTATGTTTCTGTCTTGAAGCCTTTTTTTTGTTTTGAAGCTGTATGCTTTCGTAGAATTTTCGAGCATTACCTCTGTGGGGCAGTTCGTCAAGCTCTTCGTACTCACGCATTTCGGCCTCTCTCTTGGTTTGTCTGCAAGATCGCTCGCTTCTCTCTTCAACTCTATGGTCGATTGTAATGTTGCGAGGTAGGCAATCTATTTTATCACCACTGCGACGCAGCACTCCTCATTATACTAGCTGTTCTTTTGCCTTTTCCGAAAATCAAAGGTTAAGCTGAAGACGTGTCTTCCGTCTATGTCCGATCTTTTTTCGATCCAGAAACAACCAGGTAGTTTGATGATATTTCCTAATCTAGTTCTACAGATAACCATATTTCGGGCGCAGCGAAGTCGATCAGCCTCAATCCATTTGGTGATGTTTAATCATGAAGGCTGAATTTACCGACCGTTGATGCCTTCTTTGCCCACCCTGGCATTAAAGTAACCAAGCGCGTTTGACAAAGTGGCGGGGTAGTGCTTATAGGTGCACTTCAASTGCTTATAGAAGAAATTTTTAGTCACATCCTCCTTCTCTTCCGTTGGCGCATGGCCGTCAATTATCAATATGTTGAAGAACTTTGATACGGATTGTGGCTAGATGTTTATCCAACGGGGAGGACTGCCAGGACT